>NW_010293859.1:0-1002 GCF_000700745.2 Antrostomus carolinensis
CAAAATAAAACAGAAAGATCCTGAAAACAAACCAGAAAGACCCTCAAAACCCAAACCAGAAAGACCCTCATCTTTACCTGGAGCACCAGAGCATCAAGCGCCACCCGTTGGATCTCGGGCACGGGGTAAGGAGAAAAAGCATCGTAGTCGGATTCGGCGTAAAGCCGGTAGCACACGCCGGGCCCGGTTCTCCCAGCGCGGCCCTTCCGCTGCTCAGCGCTGGCCCGGCTGATCCAGAACTCCTGCAGCCGCTGCAGTTTGCCTTGAGGGTCGTAGCTCATCTCCTTCACCTTCCCTGGAGGGAGGAGGAGGAGGATGGGAGGAAGGAGAAGCTCAGGACAGGGTAAGAGGGAAGGAGAAATTTTCCCACTCAACAGAGGGGAAGATTTTTGGTGTTTTACCAGAATCCAGGACGAAGCGAACGCCGTCGATGGTCACCGAGGTCTCCGCGATGTTGGTGGAGAGGATGCACTTACGGACGCCGGGAGGAGGAACATCAAACACCTGAGGAAGGAGAAACGAGGGTTCTACCTCAGCACGACCATCCCCAGAGAGGAGAAAGATGATAAATACGGGTCGCACCCAGCGTTTGCACCCCAAAAAGCACCCAGAAGCACCAAAAATCATCCAAAAGCACCCAAAATCATCCAAAAAGCATCCAGAAGCACCAAAAAAGCACCCAGAAGCACCCAAAAGCATCAAAAATCATCCAAAAAGCACCGAGAAGCACCCAAAATCATCCAAAAAGCACCCAGAAGTACCCAAAAGCACCCAAAATCATCCAAAAAGCACCCAAAATCATTTAAAATCACCCCAAATCACCCAAAATAATCCAAAATCACACAAAAAGCATCCAGAAGCACCCAAAAGCATCCAAAATCATCCAAACAGCACCCAAAATCATCCAAAATCACCCAAAAAGCACCCAGAAGCACCCAAAAGCTCCCAAAATAATCCAAAAAGCAACCAGAAGCACCCAAAAGCACCCAAAATCACCCAAAA
>NW_010293859.1:1879-3349 GCF_000700745.2 Antrostomus carolinensis
AATCACCCAAAATCATCCAAAATCACCCCAAAAGCACCCAGAAGCACCCAAAAAGCATCCAAAAGCACCCAAAATCATGCAAAATCACCCAAAAAGCATCCAGAAGCACGCAAAAGCACCCAAAATCATCCAAAAAGCACCCAAAATCATTTAAAATCACCCCAAATCACCCAAAATCATCCAAAATCACCCCAAAAGCACCCAGAAGCACCCAAAAAGCATCCAAAAGCACCCAAAATCATGCAAAATCACCCAAAAAGCATCCAGAAGCACGCAAAAGCACCCAAAATCATCCAAAATCACCCCAGATCACCCAAAATCACCCCAAATCACTCAAAATCACCCCAAATCAGGGTGCACTTAGGCTGAGCTGGGAGATTTTTTTCCCCCCTCGGTGACACCCAGGTGTCCCATCTCTTCCCCCCCCCCAACAGTTTTTGGGGTGACACCTTCTCCTGCTCGGTGACAGACAGGGTGCTGTGCAGGGGGAGGACGATCCAGCGCTGGGTGCGGGCGGCGTACGCCTGAGCCGCCTCCAGCACGGCGCCGATCTCGGCCACGCCGCTGAGGAACACCAGGAGATCCCCGCGTTCCTCCGCCGGGTACTTGTGGTCGATGGTTTGGAGCACTCGGAGGAAGGGAAGAGGATCCAGACGTTCTGATCTCCCCACCGTGGATGGTTCCTCCTTAGGGATGGGTTGGTAGATGACCTGCAAGAGGAGGAATGAGGAAGGTGGTTGATTTGAGGGAGATTTGGTGGGATTCATCCCTAAAATGATGCTCACTGAGATGGGGAAGATCCTTCCCGGGACTTGTAACACCGGAGCGCCGCCGAAATACGCCGAGAAAAGGGGGATGTTGATGGTGGCTGACATGAGAAGCAGCTTGAGATCCGGGCGGGAGGGAAGGAGACGGCGCAGAACCCCCAGGAGGAAATCGCCGTGGAGGTGCCGCTCGTGGACCTCGTCGGCGATGAGGACGCGGTACCCGGGCAGCGCCGGCTCCCGCTGCGCCTGGCGCAGGAGCAGCCCCTCGGTCAGGAACACCATCCTGGTGGCGGGGGAACGGGTGCTCTCGAAACGGATCTGGTAACCCACCTGAGGAGGGAGGAGAAGAGGGGGTAATGGGGGGAAAAAGGGAGGAAAAATGGGGGGAAAAGGAGGAAAAATGGTTAAAAGTGAAAAAAAAGTTAATGGGAAGTGAATGAAATGGAATAAAAAGTGAATTAAATTGTATAAAAGTGACTAAAAAGTGAATTAAATTGAATAAAAATGAATAAAAAGTGAATAAAAATGAATAAAGAGGGATAAAAAGTGAATAAAATTGAATAAAAATTAATAAAAGGAGGAAAAATGGGAGGAAAATGGAAGAAAAATGGTTAAAAGTGAAAAAAAGTTAATGGAAAGTGAATGAAATTGAATAAAAAGTGAATTAAATTGTAGAAAAGTGACTAAAAAGTGAATTAAATTG
>NW_010293860.1:0-21489 GCF_000700745.2 Antrostomus carolinensis
TACCCAGTGACAGGACAAGGGGCAGTGGACCAAAACTGGAACACCCGAAGTTCCACACAAACCTAAGGAAAAACTTCTTTACTGTGAGGGTGTCAGAGCACTGGAACAAGCTGCCCAGAGAGGTTGTGGAGTCTCCTTCTCTGGAGATGTTCAAAACCCACCTGGACATGATCCTGCGCAACCTGCTCTAGGTGAACCTGCTTTGGCAGAGGCGTTGGACTAGATGATCTCCAGAGGTCTCTTCCAACCCCAATCATTCTGTGATCCAGCAACAGTCTTTATGGGCCATGACACATCAGCTGTCTCAGCTCCTGGAGGTTTGGACATGTGGCAGAAACTCCCTGAGCCCATATCTGACCCACCTTTGTGCTCTCCATCACTTGAAGGACTTGGTCCAGAGAGCCAGAAGTACTGATTTAGAGAGTGATGCATCAGTGATGGGAGCAGTGAGACACAGGGACCTGACAGCCAGTAAGGAAGTCTCAGCAGCTCCTCTCCTCAGCATCTGCTCTCGATCCAGCCACCCCTGAGGAGGAATGGCCATGGGGAAGAATCCCAGGTATGGTGGGGCATATGCCTGTCTGCCTCTGCCTGGCACTCAGGCATGCTCATCCCAACCAGAGTGATGCCTACGGCTGCTGGTTTCCTCTGTGTGTTGCACTCTGGTTGAAGAACAGCAGAACTCTTTTTTTCTTTCTCTTTTTTTTTCTTATTTTTTTTAAATAGCCCCCCCTTTTTTAACTCCATTTCCTCCTAGGTGGCTCATCTGGACAGGCAGGGGCTTGCTGGGGGCTGAGCCCGTCCAGGTTCACTATTAGAAAGTGAAGATTTCTTCACTGCTGTGCCCACAGTTGAAGTAGCCTGAGCCTCATGTTAAGAGGTTTAACGTGAACCTACTTCACTGGCAGAGCACATCACTTCTGTTTCCGGTTCATTTCCATCTCCTTGCAATGCTTGTGTGCAATAGCTCAGCCATTCCTGAAAATGGGATTTGTCAGTGTGGATGGGATCACTACATCCCCACATGTGGCTGGATTAGTCCCTACTTGGTGGTGGTTCTCTGCCTTGTTCCCAGCTTTCCCAAGAAAGGCAGTGCAAACCTCCCAGCCGTGATGCTCTTGCTCTGCAACAAGATGCACTTCCCTCGAAGGCTGAGTCCCAAATTCCCAGCCTTTTTTTTTTTTTCCTTTTCCTTTTTTCCACCATCTCGGCAAATGTGTTTCCCCTGTTTTACTGGCTTGGTTACTTACTTTGAAGTCAGTGAATGGACATGGTTTTGAAGTTGCAGGGACAAAGATTTGTCGCTAAGTTACAGTTTATTCCTTTTTTTTTAAGACCTTGCAGAAATACTCTCCTCTGCCTTGCCAGTTAACATAGCAGTTTTCAACTTAAGCTAGTTTTTCCAAGCCCCATAACAATTCCTAAAATGGAGCTGTTTATAGAGGAAACTGGTGACAACCCTAATGATGCAGGGACTCCTCTCTCCTGTAATGATTGTGGTTTTCTTTATAGAGGAAAGCTGGCATCCCCATCAGATGATCTGTGCTACTTCTTGGGGCTTTTCTGGCATCATCTTTCTTGATTTTTCTTCTTCCATTCCTTTTTCTTTCTCTAAGGAATTTATTTGTCTCTCATTTTCTTTTGTCTGATGCATTTGCCCCTTCTCTGTTTTAATGAAAGCCTGTCCTCACTGGCACTGGAAGGAGACCAGTCCAGCCTGGCTTATGTTAGCCCTGGGCTCTGCCTGCAGTTCTGCAGAGTGCTGGTCCCTCCCTGAGGGGAAGACTGAGGTGGCCAGCATTGTGTCTGGGAAAGAAATACCCATTTAATTTCTGGAATGCTGTATCTCTGCCTTCAGAGAAGCTGTACAGTTGGGATCAAAATCAAAATGAGCTTTTTGTCAAATGGCACAGTAATCACCTCAGACCGCCCAGGGGGCTTTTGATGTCTGTGTGCTGCCAAACGCGTGTTGTGAAGTGAACAGGCTAATGTGGTCCAGGTTTGAATGTGTGGAGGGGGCTGGCTTGTTCCAGTTCTCCTGAGCTTGACCTGCAGATGATGGCAGCTGGTGAAGACGCTTGGCTGTGCCATACCTGGAGGGAGCATGTGCTGGGCTTGGTGCTGCCTGCTCTACGCAGAGCAGTGCTCACCAGCCTCTTCTGCTGCTCCCTGGCCGATGCATCTGCAGTGGCAGCACAAAATGTAGGAAGGAACAAATCGTGTTTCCCCCATGTTAACCAGACAAGAAAATGACCCCTTCCTCCCCGCCCGCCAAACTGGAGGCAAAAAAACCCTCTGTTCCTCTCCAGCCTCATTTCCCAGCAAGTGAGTAGTGATGTTTCTGTTGCACATACTTGCTTCACAAACTTGGAAACAAGGCTGAGAGCGCCCATCCTGGCACCAGTTACCGTTTGGCATAAACCTTCAGTGATTTGGTTCCAGTGAAACTCTGTGACTAAGACAAGCAGAAATGCTGGTGCTGTAGTGTTATCAGGTGTGGGAATGCTGGTTAATTTAAACCCATGGTAACTTTTATGGAAAACTGTGAATTTCTGTAGGAATACTAATTTGTTCCAGCACTAGCTGGCCCATTAGCTTTTGTCATTCTATAAAAAGCCAAGTAGCGTGCATCTGTCATCTTAGAACCATGATTCAGCCCCGTACTCTCTTCTTTCAGAGAAGGCAATTAATGTCCAGAGTTTAAAAGCCTCCAGGTTTAAAATGACTTTTTAAAAAATATGTATGATAGTAGCCTCTTCAGGTGCACTTTTTTCCCCACTAAGAAAAGCTTTTTCCAGCTTTAGTGTTTCATTGTTCCTCCAGAGATGGTTTAGTGAAGTAGTTGGTCTTCATGCTGGTGATGGTTTTTGAGGAGTTTTGTCTCCCATCAGCTGGGAGCTGCAAACCCAAAAGGTGTGAGCAGGGAGGCTGGAGCCTCCCCGGACTCCCCCTTGTGAGAGGAGTGCAGAAGGACATGAGGCGGTGGGCAGGGAAACCCAAACTGAAGGGAGAGCAGAGATTTTGCTGTCTGTAGATAGATGATAAATAATATGCTTAAATTGGATTTTCTTGAATTGGGAACTAGTCTGTTGTGTATAGTAATCTATAATTTCAGGAACTAGTAGAGGACTTATCTTGGTTTGATGCAGTGATTCAGTTTTGGTTCTGTTTTCCCAGCAGCTGTTGGGAATATTGCAACTCTTGGTCCCGTTGTTGATCTGCTGGTAGCCAAGGGTTACAAGTGTGTGTGCTCCTGGGATAATTTAGAGCCACCTTCCTTAGCTGAAGGAAGCATTACCATTTATCAAGTTTCTCACAGTGTTTTTCTGCATGTTAGCATGCAAGTTTAGCTCCAGATGGCAAACTTCATCCAAGTCTTTATCTCTGAGAAATCTTTGAGATAATCTAGAATAGGCTAGAAGTTTTTGGTTGAGAACTGCTTAAATGCTGACCCACAGGCACTGTATGTTGTGAACTTTCTTTGAGTGTTTAATGTAAATGTTGATTAGCTGCAAATACTCAGAGACATAGTCTCAAAGTAAATAAGCTCATCCTGGTTTAATGGTTTAGTGGTGGACTTGTCAGAGTTAGGTTTACAGTTGGACTCGATGATCTTAAAGATCTTTTCCAACCAAAACAATACTGATTCTATAATTCACACATGTTAAGTGAAAGAAGTGAACAAACTGCATAAGTAATCTTAGCTTGATTCCCTACGCTATGATGTACTCCTTGGCCCCGCTAACTTTTGGGAATAACTGTGGGGTGTTTCGTTTTGCTTTTTATAGGACCAAAGCCGCGCCTGAGTAATGGGTGGACTTGTAAGGAGGTGAGGTGGGAGAGCAGTGCTGAGCTCACAGTCCCTGCGAGAGTTGAGGAGATGATGCCGAGCACTCCTGGCATGCCGTGGGGAATGGCCTCGCCAGTGGCCAGCTGGGAGCTGGGCAAGGATACCCACACTGCGGAGGGCTCTGCACTACAACCACCAAACCCTCCCGTGGCGCAGGAGGAGCCCTCGGTCAGCTCAGCACCAGATGGGTATGTCATTATGTATTTTGTCCCTGCCAGTATTCATTTGTTAGCATGTGCCCTGGAGGCTGTCTTCACAGCTTGGCTCATGTGTGTCACTAAAGCTCGCATACAGATGGGCAAACTTCTTACCTATTTGGTGTCTCAGTACCTCTCTGCTAGCAGTTAAATGGCTTCAGGTAACTCATTCAGGTCAGACTGATGGATTGGGGCCAGACTCTTTTCAGTGGTGCTCAGTGACAGGGCAATGGGCACAAACTGCAAAACAGTAAGTTGCATCTGAAGATGAGGAAAATCTTCTTTACTGTGGGTGTGTCAGAACACTGGGACAGGCTGCCCAGGGAGGTTGTGGAGTCTCCATCTCTGGAGATGTTCAGAACCCACCTGGACATGATCCTGTGCAACCTGCTCTAGATGAACCTGCTTTGGCAGGTGGTTGGACTAGATGATCTCCAGAGGTCCCTTCCAACCCCTACCACTCTGATTTTGTGACTTGGACAAGTTAAGTATGTTTGTTGTTAAAATGTAATAGTTCTTTAAATGTACACAAAGCTTATTGTGTACACAAAGCTTATTTCAAAAAGTTTATATAACAGTACTTATAATTTACTAAACAGCATATTTTGTGTGGATTAAAATTTCCAGTTGGTTAAGTTTCTTGAGCATTTTGTTTGTAAATAGCAGAGAGAGAACAAGAGAAAGAATGAGGAAAGTGCAACACAGATGCATGGCTTGTCCTCTGCTACCATGTGAAAGTGGTGAGGTTTTATTGCCAACAACAATTGCAATACCAGAGAATCGGCTGTGATATCAATCACAGCTGGATTTTCAGCCTGGCAGCATCCTTGTAAGACAGGGAAGCACATCCCCATCCTGGCAGGGCAATACACACTACAAGGTGGTCCACAGGGTTCACCCAGATCACGCGGGATGGGTGGCTTTGCTCTCTCGCTGTGTTTGAACAGCCCTGTGCCAACCACAGTCATCCTTTCCTGGGTCCCCATGTTGTCGAGCCATGTTGCTGTGGGAGCAGACCTCTCGCTTTTATCTGCTGTCTCTGGAAGTCCGTTTGGTGCTGGTTCCTTCTGCAGTGCTTCATGTCCTTGTCCTCCTTCACCCTGGCCATCCGACCACTGCCTGACCCCAGAATTTTGTGACCTATGACTGCTGCCTTTTTCCTGCCCGCTCTCCCTTAGCAACATGCTTCTGTTTCCTTGTCCTCTGTATCCTCATCACCCTTCTCCGTCCTCACCAGTGTTTTCCCCCCCCCCCAGTCAAAACAGAAAAACTGAAGAAAGCCTTTTCTGCAGGTGCTTGCCACATTCCAGTGGGTGCTGCTCCCCTTGGGTCTCCCTGCCTTGTGTGGGCATTTTTCACATGCAAAATGCTCCTCACTGGAGCAGTTAACTAGATACAGGGTGGTTAGATGGGTGGCTCTACAGTGTAAAAGAGAAACGAGTGTTTTTATCCCTGGAAAATGAGGCATAGTCTTCTGCTGGTTGGGGGGGGGGGGGGGGGGTGTTCCCCTCTTTTTGGTTGTTTCCAACTTCTTAATCTGCTTAAAGCATCTGTTCTTCATACATTCATGGTCATGTCATCTTAGGTACTGATTTCAATATTAGTTTGTATTTTAATAGCTGACAATTGAGCAGAAACTAGTGACCATCAATATACGCTTCTGTAACTTTGTCATGTCTGCATCAGACTGCTTGCTATGGAAACATCATCTAATTTACATCTAAATACCTTTTACCCAGTTTTTCTTTTGTATAACACCTGTTAATCATAACACTTTGTAGGGAAGTTGCATAGAGTGCCTGCCTTTGCTAGAGAAGTCATAGGTGAGCAATGGTAATTTAACCTTTTGTTCTCTCCCTGTCAACGTTAGTGATGCCTCACTGTTCATAAACTGAGGAAAATATTGTGCAATGCTCTTGAAGCCCAGCTAAATTATACGAAAGGTTTCACTGCTCGCATTATCTCCGGAGCATGACTGAAACCAGAACGTCGAGGCTTCCTCTCGCATTATGCCAAGCTGAATACCTCTGTTTCTCAAGGCCATGGAAGTGGAATCGCTGCTGTTAGCTGTTTCTACAGAAAAGATACAAATTTTAATTTGTTGTGTCTGAAAATTAAAACACAGATACAACTTCAAAAATGACAGGCATAGGTGGTCTCATGGAGGATTAAGCAGCCTATTCCATTGTTGCACTTATAACCAGGTGGGCTTTCCAAGTCCATCTTTCCAGTACACGTGAAATGCAGCGTGCATGCTTGAGTCTTGCAAAATAATTCACAAGCTGAAAATCTTGGGGAAAAGTTTCAAAGTAATCAGTAAATGAATTTCAGTCATGTAAGTTACACAAACGATGAGAATGCATCTTTTTTTGGTCTGAATAAATCATGCCACAGATTCACAGAATGAATAATATCACAGGTCTTGTGATGTCGCTTCAGTCCATGTGTTTTTCTCTTATGAAATTCCTATGCTGGCTGAAGAAATATGCAGGAGTTTCGCAAAACTACTTCTATTTGTCCTCAATTAAAATATCTGTAGCTTGGACTTTCCCAATGCAGGAGTGTCACTGCTGTGGCATCTGAACAAAGTACCATTCCTCACCTGTCATCCTTGGGCCATTCGTACAGTTTTGCTGTCTTATATGAAATCAATATGAGTAATGGAGGGGAAAGGAGCTCTTGTGTGCGGGGATCATAGCTCACTTGAAAGACAAAACAAAATCCTTGTCGAGTGTCAGAAAGTAATGAGTTTATATTTTTTGAAAAAATGCCTTTCCTACCTTACTGCAGAAATACCATTGTCTTTTTTTTTAATTATTATTATTTTTTTAGTTCTTGGGTTTTTTCCCCTGCAGTAAGGGATAACCTGTTTGCAGGTCATATTTTACCTCTGGGTGAGTTTAGCCTGATTTCAGACTGCCTTTTGCAGCTGGAGGAATGGTTAGCGTGATAACATCATCAGATTTATTAACCAAAGAAAGGTGATGTTGCTATGAAAGGTTATCTAGTATAAGGTTTGTGCCTCAGTTGCAGTTCACAGTGGGATGCTGTGATTTCGCTACCTTGTTTTATGAAACCATCACTTTTAATAACTGAATTCCCTGTTTCAGAGCACTGCTGGGTGGGTGCGTTGGTCAGAGATTGTACACACATCCCTTCAGACTTGTCCTGCCAGCTCAGACCTGTGTGAGATCCTGGTCCATGTGTTTTCCATTCAGGTCTGCAGCTTGGGAGCCCACCGGTGAGCGTGGGGCTTGCCTGGCTTGTTCGAGTGGCACCATAAAGGCACTCGATTTCCCCTCCTGCCAGGTGAAGCCACCTGATAGCTCCGATCCTTGGCTGCTTGTTGCCGCTCTGAGCTGCTGAACTGGAGGTGAAAGGCTCCGTATCCTCTTAGCATTCCTTACAGCACCCGGCCCTTTCTTTTAAGGGCTTAAACCCGAGGAGTGGGATGGGGGGAGAGAGTCTCAGAGAATTAGCACAGAGAAAGATGATGACTATTTTAAGGCCTGTGCTGAGGGGGTGGAAAAAGGCAGAGCTTATGCCTGTGCTGCTTCAGCTGCATTGAAGAGGACTTAGCACAGATGGATTGTGCATTACAAAATGTAACACATAATTCAAGCTGTCAGCTTAATCAGACTGTTTCCAGGAAGCAACCTGTAAAAGAGAAGGACCTCTTGTTTGCTGACCTCTGATCCGTAGCCTGCTGCAGATTGTCATACATTTTGTTTTTCTTTATGTTGGTGTCCCTTCCTTCCCCTTCCCTTTTTATTATTGTATCCCTCTCGAGTGGCACCCTGGAAGGACCACCCAGCGGGAGGAAAACAATGGGAAACGAGCTGGCCGCTAAAATACAGGGTTTGTAAGACTGGGGGAAAAGAAAAAGCGCTGTTTAACTGCATATGTGATCTCCCTGGTATTGTTTTGCTTATTAAATGTCTAGGAAACTCGACTAAATGCACGGCAGCTCCCACTTAATTGTTCACTGTTGCCCAACAGTCCAGTGGAAAACACAACTTTTGGTACAGCTTAACATGATTGCAAAAATGATGCAAGTTTTTGTGCACAGAGCTTTTCACTTTTGAGGGAGTGTAAACCAAGGTTAACTGTATAAATATGTCAGCTTCTACATATGGTAAAAAAAAAAAAGAAAAAAGAAAAGTTTTGCCTGTAGAGCTCTGCGGCTGCAGGCCCAGCTGGGACATTGCTGGTGGAGACCTGGCCTGGAAAGTCCCCAACAAAGCAGACAGCCCCACTGGACCTGAATAGCCATTTACACCTCTGTTCAAGGATTAGCCTGCTGTATTGTTTCAATGTTTAAGTCCTAATTTGCATCATTATAGAGGTGCAGCTTCATCAAAACCCTCTGAGGTCCCAGTTATGTCCCTGTACCTGTAGGTGGTCACCAGATTTATTCTGATTGTGGGGGTGAAGGAATTAAACTACTCAGGGCAGGATAATTTTAATGCAGCATCTCAGACCCTGGCTGATTTTTGGATGGTTTGTTTGCTCGTGTGCTTTTTTTTTTTTCTTTCTGCAGAGCTCAAGCAATGTGTTTTTTGCTGCTGTTTGCTTTGAAAATCTAAAATGAAGGTGTTTGTTTTTCCAACTGGTGGGATGGGAATGCGTTTAAAATACCTGTTGTAGTCACTTCAAGCCCTGTTTGCTGTATGTTCACAGGCACTGTGGGATGTTGGCTGGACTTTCCTTTGCACTGCAGTTGATAGAGGACGTGGTGGTGAGGACAAATCCCCAGCACCGGGCTCTGTACCAGGGCGAATGCGAGGGGACGATGGGGACGGCCGAGCTGCGCAGGTTAATGCCACTTCCCTGCAAGCTGCTTCTCTCATCTGCTGCCCTCGCAGAGCAGGCAGGAACCAGGGAGGAGGGCAGTGCTGCCTATGCCTTAACCCAATCCCCTGTATTCTTGTTTGCTTGCTGCTGTGCATCTAGCGTAATGCTTGTAGTAATTTAGTTGTTGATTGCTTACACACTTCTAATTGAATTCAGGTGAGCAATGGTGAGAGGCCGTTACCGAGCAGCTTTGCAGGAGCCTGTTGAGATTTGAGCCAGGGGTCCTTGCTCTTGTGGTGACAAATGGCCGGTGCAAAGAGCAAGCAGGCTCCTGCAAACAAACATTGCCAGTTGCTAAGAGGCCTCCCTCCCCTTCCACCGTTTTAGTGTCATCGGAGAGCTGAAATATGGCACTTAGAAGCGCATACGCAAATTACTCCAACAAATACTCTTTCCTAAATGTAGCGCTTTTTGCAGCCTTGCTTCACACATCCCTTAGGTGAAGTAAATACTTATTTCCAAGAATGAGAGCATGTAATGCTAATATGATTTACTGAGTTAGACACCAATAACAAGAAAACTCATTTCTTCTTTGATGTAAAAGAGCAAAGAAAATCACCAAAACCCACATGTTAACAAAACTAGGGTCAGGGTGCCCTCAGTGTCCCTCTGCAGCACAGACTCTTAATTACAAGAACTGTGAATGGCTTTGTAATTTTATTTAAAATTATATGTCAGCCTCCATAAATTAGTATTCTTATAAGCACTTGATGGTTAGAGGATTTCTAGGGAGTTAGAGTTCCCAAACCGACCTGGACCCTCCAGCCAGAGAGGGGTTCCTGCAACATGACTGCTTTGCCCATGGCACAGTGGGGGCTGCCTGGCCCAGAATTGGTTTCACCGAGTGGATGTGTGCAGGATCTTCTCTCCCTGTCAAAAAGCAAAGGTGTGAGATGTCTTCTAAGTGCTGGGTTTGATCTCCCTGTCCTGTTCTGCATCTTTTACAGAGAGTATCACAGATGTTTGTCCCTCTGGGCTGTCCCATGGGTTATCCCATTAGCCAGGAGAAGCGTTACAGATTCTGCCTTCAGATTGATGCTGGCTGTCTGGGCTTTAAGTAAATGTTGCATGTAATACCTGCTTCTTTTTGTAGCTTTTGTAATCAGGCGGGCAGTCTGAAAGAAGACGACCTTGAATCGTGTGAAGCAGTTGTCCTTCATCAGCTTCAGGCTTTATCACAGAGCGTGCTGAATGGATGCCTCCTACCTGAGAAAACACTCGATGCTAAAGGTAGAGCGGTGGATGAAAAGCAAACCAGGTACTGCAGACACAAAACTTGCATGTGGGTGTGATTAGCGTTCTTTTCTTTGCTCCCCAAGTCTGCTCTGCCTCTCTGATGCAGAGAAAGAAGACCCGGGGCCAGATCTCTGATTGCACTGCAAAATAAAGACGTCTTGAGTGCGGATCTTTATGCATCTTGGCAGCAGCCGTGTGACTCAAAATGACAACGTTAAGCAAATTCATTTATTTTCCTTTTCATTCACTGGTGGTGAATCTTATTCCACCAAGCAGCACTCAGGCTGAGTCCCCCCCGTCTTGCCGACTCCGCAGCATCTCCCACCCCAGGCTGCTCCGGCAGGGAGGGAAACGTATTAACTTCAGAGACCTCTTAGCCAGTAATTTCTGTGATCTTCAACGTGAGTCTCAGGCACGTAAGGATGGGGAAAGTAATTTTGAGAAACAAATTATTTTTCTGTGAGGCAGAAGATGCATATAGCCTTTAAAAACAACAAACCACAGTTATTAAAAATGATATTTTTTTCTTTCATGTGCGGATGCCACAAGGACAAGCAAGAATTGATTTTTTTTTTTAAGGTCTCTTTAATGCAGTAATGAAAACAATTTCCATTCTTCTTACTTAGCTTCTGTCTAGACCTTCTTCCCTGTTACAGGCTCAGCAGTGCTCAAGTGTTAGCAGGATCGGGGCACTTGTGAGCGCTGAAGAATGGTCTAGTTAACCATACCTGGCTCTCCTTTCGAGGCTGATATGCCTGCGAGTGCTAATATGCTGTTGTATTTCCTGAATGGTTTCTTAGGGACAAACACTTGTGGAGTTAATTGGAATGCACTCTTCTGTTTGTGAAACTTCATTGGAGCAACTGGAAAAACAACCATCTTTGGCAAACAAGATTGCAGTAGTTATATTTTCTGTTTTAAAAGAAAAGGCACTTTTGCTCAAAAATAATAAAAAGAATTCTGAGGGTTGGTGGGGGGAAGACAAGCCTGGGGAAGCAAGTGCCCAGCAGAGTGCCTAATGGAGTAAGTGAGGTCTGCCCAAGGCTGAGACTAGGAGCTGCAGAAAAGGTGTAGTGTCTCCTGATCATGAGTCTCAGGACAGACCCAGGGAACTGATGTGATGATGATTGCCTATATCTCTCCTCTCCACATCTGCAGAAGTCACAAATAGACATTTTTAAAAGAAAAAGTGTGAATTAGGGACAGAATGTGTGATGGCTTTTCCCATGACATGTTGTCCTGCTTGACCAGATAAATGAGTAGCATGGCACCTGTGTGAGTCTTGTATATGTGGGTTGTCCCACTAACAGTGTTTGGGTTTGTTTCTCAGGCCAGACCAGCAGTGGGACCTGGACATGCTGCAGACTTGCTTGAGCAATCATGCCTTGTTCTTGAAAAAGCACCAGGTTCAGCTCACCGAGAAAGTGGCGGAGATGTTTGAAAACCTGCTGGTTTCCAGCGAGAAGGCACAGGATGGCCAGGTTGGCAATTGCATCTAATAATATCTAAATCAATGACACCTAGAGACTAATTTGCACCATTAAGGTGAGATGGGCCCTGTGCTGCTAATGCAATCCAGTGCATGTGCTTTAAGCAGAATGACAACAAGCAGTTTGTGTTCATTAATCAGCCTCAGAAACAGTTAGGAGGTGTGTAAGGAGACAATATAGGTTTTTCATTTTTCTGGGAGCAAATATGTACAGCACTTTATCCTACGAAAAAAACAATTTCTTTAAGGTCTCCAGGAGGGTGTCTGTTTTCCACCCTTCAAACCAGTTATTTATTTAAACAAGCTCGCACATTTCCTGTGGTGTGAATTTATCACAAGGCTTATATCATCTGTCTTTCTCTGTGGCTTAGAGCTTTTTATCATGAATGATATATTTTAATTTAAAAAAAAACCAAAAAACAGTTATGTTTGGTACACTGAATATGCAGAGCATTTTACAAATAGTAGCATTCCCATTTTTTAATGCTAATGCAAAGAGTTATAAACTCCTTAAAAAAAATAAAAAATTGGCATTTGGTAGACTTGTGAGTGCCTTGATCTCTTTTGCTGCAAACTGAGAGTAGCCAGCCGCATGGGGAGGGCAGGGCTCTGATCTCTGCTGCCTCCAGCACTGGAGCTGCAGCTGTGCCAGGAGAGCTGGGACTCTGGCACTGGGGTGATGTCCCGGCTGCTTCTGCACCGCCCCTGCAGTGGGAACGGGGAGTTGTGCCAGGCAGCCCGTCAGTAACGAGTTGGCTCTGCTCTAAAAAATATTTGCAAAAAATATTTTTCCTATAATTTTCATTGAGAAATTAAAAAGCAGTTTGAACTGCTTTGCTGTGTTCTAGCTTTAATGGCATTTAAAACAAATAATGAAGATGTAATATTTTAGTCAGTTATACACTTGCAATTATAGACAGGGTAACTTATTTTTCTGTATGTGGATAAGTAATTTGTATTCTGTCCTTAAAATGTTCAGTCAAGTAGAAGAGCTGAGCAAGGAATGTATCATTGCACTGGTGGCAGATAAATAAATACCATACATAAATTTATAATTGCATGTAAAAACTTTTACAAAGTCAAAGCTCAATAACACGAGCTTTATGGGTGAATATATGCAGTAATAATCTGTTTATTGCTATGTGTTTCTGTGGCCCACACATATGCATTTAACATTTATATTAACTATTAGGTGGATCCAGCCAATTAAATGCAATGTCAGGATGCATCCCCTGCTTTGAAACACCTTATATCCAAGCAGGTTGCACAGAACAGGATCAGTATAAATTACCCAATGTGCATGTACAGGAGTGGTTGCTGTTCCATAATAACGTATATAATGTGGTAGTGAACTCATAAGCAATCTGCACCTAAGGATCTTAAATTTATTTATTTATGACTCTAAAGTTTGAAATTTTGGCCCATATTGATGACTTCTTTCTCTAAAGGCTTAAAGGTCTGTCAGGAAGCCCAGTGGATGATGGTACTGTACAGCCAGGCAGCAGGGTGGAGGTGCAGGAGGGGGCTTTGAACTCCTGACCATACAAACAGACCTGTTGAGTGACAGCTCCATCCCCATCAGCACTTGTGGTTCATTCACAGAGGTTTGGTGATGACCAGCAGCAGGTCCACCTTCTCCAGTGCCTTTAGTATCGCACTCATTCCAGTGGACCACAGAGTTGTGTCTGTGCACCTGCCTGTCTTCTCCTTGGCTCTTATCACTAAATTATGTCTGTCTTCTCTTATGCCTTACTATCAGTTTTTCTCTACTCTCATGGATCTCTCCCATTGGTAACGTTAAGAAAACTGGGTATTGTTCCTGTGGAAGCAGGACAGCCATAGGGAGCTGGTGTGGTAGGAAGACCTTTTCTGGGCAGTGGGATAGTGTCTTGGCTGTGGAAGCTGTGGAATCCAGCGCCCTTTTCAGCCAAGTTACACTCCTGTAAGAATAAGACCTGTGTGCCTCATGTTAGATGTCTTCACACCCTGAAGGAGATGTCAACCACCCTGGAGTTACCTTGGTCCCTGTGACTCTGGATGCTGAGCTTTAGTTCCCCTGGTGGGAACCTTCCTTCTGCCTGGATTCATTATGGTGTTAAGAGTTTACACTGATTGCTTGTATTGGGTGGTGGTGGTGGTTTGTGCCTGTTTGGATGTTAAATGATACTGCAAATAGGTAAACAAAGTACTTCTACTATGAGAAATCCACACTGAGATAAACTGCTACATGGGAATTAACTTCTTCCAGTAGCAAAGATTTCCCATCCCTGCCTGTAATTGAAGGCATTCTTTACATTAAGAAAATGAAACTTAAAATTCCCCCCCCCCCTTTTTTTTTTTTTTAAAAGTAGCAGCTTGCTCACATTGGTTTTGTATGGACACTTCCCATATTAAGCTCAATAAAAAGAAAAAAAATTGGTGACCTGTTTGCTTAAGACTGAAAAGTTGTCATTCTGGATTCCTGAATAAATATGGATTTAATGAGGAGGTGACAGATGCAGGAGAATAGAATTTTCTCATGAATCCAAAATGTTTTCGCTTGAAGCTGTTCCATACTCTCAAGTCAGTATATATAAAGTAAGTTACAAAACTTGGATTTCTCTCCCAAGATGTTGGTCCTCATCACTGAAGGCTTATTGTTTTATTAAACAATTACATAATTCGAGCAGAAAACATAGTAGATCTTACAGACTCAAGTCCATATTTTGTGTTACAAAATAAAACCAGGAGGAACACCCTACAAGTAAAGAAGGAATAGGAAAGATGGCCAAAAAGCCTTTGCTGCTGTGAAATAATAAATGCCAGGAAGGGTGATTTCTCCTGCTCTCAGAAAAAGCTTTATAAAGCCACACACAGTGCTTTTAACACAGGTGGATGGTAACCGAAGAAGTGCTTGCTTTATTTTAAGCCTGCTTTTAAATCAGCCGCATTTCCAGTACATTAAGCTCCCTATAAAGCTACTAGCTTCCAACTTAATTTTTTACATCAAAAATATGTTTAACTACAAAGGTCTGATTAGTTCTGCTGCAGAGGGCTGCACGCACAGGCAGGAGAGAACAAGCTTTACAATCGTGCAGGAATAACGCAGATTGAAATTGGCTGAGGCTAGCTTGGGCAAGCTCTGCATCAGGTTCTCTGCCTCCAGGTTCATTGGTCTCGGTGCTGTTTTAAGCTGTAGCTATTGCTAACGCTGTGGGTTAACTTGCCTTGTTGCTGCGTGCCTGAAATGGAGAGATTTCTTTTTCAGTCTGTTGCAGTGTGTTTTATTCACGCTTCTGTTTTGCTTACGCTGAATGCATGAGGCAGGGAATACTGAGAATTTCCAGAAAACCTAGTGATTAAAAGAATAATTCAAAGTTTGTGTTACTTCGGGGCAGAATGCAATTCCTGGGCTAGCTCCGATTTAACTCGGAGGTAATTTAACATCTAACAAAAACACCCTGGAAACAGATTACACCATGAAGGATAGATTAGCCTAAATGTATGTAGGAAAATGCTTGAGGCGAAGGATAATAGGACTGCGGCTATTTTTATTTTTTTTAATGCTGCAGGCTCTACCGGTGTTGAGAGAGGTCCTTCCAGAAGAGTGTGGGGATAGGTCATCTATTCAGAGTAATGAATCATCTTACAGTTTGCCATCGATCCCAAACGACAGCGGGGAAATAAAGCAGGCAAAACACGCTCCCCGGCTCGCCGACGCGGGAGAACAAGGTAACAAGTGTTAAAAGGTCTGCCTGTGTGCTCAAAGTTATTGTCCTCTTCTGTATATATGTATTTTCTATCCAAATCTGCAGGAGACTGTATTATAGCAACTGGTGAATTTGTGTATATTTGGAATGAACTTTGGGGCATTTTCCTAAATACCTCAGTATCCTTTGTCATTCTTGTTACTTCTTAAAATGAGTGATGCCTATCATGACTATTTTTTTTTTTTTTTTGCATGAGAATAAAAGAAGCCTTGTGGCAGTTATTAAAAACAGATCTATAGGTGTGCATGTATTTAAAAAATGTCTACCATTTAGCAATTGTGGGATATATTCATTGCCTTTTATTATAAAGCCAAACCGCAGAATAAATTTTCAAAAATAAAAGGTTTCATGCTGAGAAAGGAGTGTGGTGCCGTTTCAGAGCTTAGAAGGTGAACACGTTTGTGAAAACCCAGTTAATTTCTTTAGATAAGGAAGTAATGTATTAGTCCAGCATAATAACCGGCGATGGCAACTTGCTCAGTCCGCTCTCAGAGCATCCCTTACATCAAAGTCCGGAAGAGACAGGAAATTAGGTCGCAATGCTCTTTACGCAGCAAATGTAAACAAACTGCTTTAGACCTCCTAAATTCACGTGACTTTTATCTGTGGAGGAGACAGAGACTTTGATTTAAACTAATTTTCCGCGGCCGGTATGATATACGCTGCTGCTGTCGGGCTGCTGGACGAGATCGCAGAGTTACTGTGTGTTGTTTGTTTCCTAAATCCCATTGGGTCTTAAATTATTTAAGACATTTGGTTAGCTTGTCCTTTTCTCTGGAAGCTACAGAGAGGCAGGGTAGCCTCGTATGTGAGGAAAGTTCACAGCAGGCGCCTCTTTTAAGAACGGTAATGGATAGTTTAGATCAATAAACAAGAGATCACAAAAGTGAGAAATTAAAGGGAGTAGGGCTTAAAAGCAAACAAACCAGTCTGATCACTGCGACTTTGAAATGTGTTTCATTATGGTGTGTTCACATCCAGAAGTCACAATCTGGTGTGAAGATGAGAGCAAGGAAGAAAGCGCGGTCGAAAAGATTCCTTTTACAGGTAAAAGTAATGGCTGCATATTAACCTCAAATCCAGTATTCAACTTTATTATATAATCAAAACATGGCATTTTAGTGCTTTGGGTCCACTAATAGTGAGTAAATTCAGCTACTACATACTGAGCGCAAAGATTAAACGTAAGATCATAAAGTCCACGCTTATGTTAACATAAACCAAGATGGAAAATAACAGCGCCTATTTAATTCCTTGTAATCATGTTATACATTTAAACCATGTGAATATCCTGCCATTTAGCCTTTCAGGTCCCGGTATCAGTGTTACAAAGGTCAGTCTCCATGGGGAAGATCCAGTAATTATATGGCAAACTACAGATGTTTCTGATTTGATTCTTTTCTTTTCTCGAGTAATTGAATGTGTATCATTAGAATAAGCGCAGGGGAAAACCCTGCTAGCCAGGAAGCTGTGCCTTTGCCTCTGTTACAAAAGCTGCCTGATAACACAAAATTTTTAGCAATCAGGTTTTATCAAGACGTGTTCAGATCCTCCCGCAGCAGATGTATGAGGCTTGCTTAGGATCCTGAGACGTCGCTACTTTTCGGTCCTGGGGTATCAATAATGCATTAGTATTCAGGGCAGGGCTTGTTGCAATGAGTCTCAATTTGCTTTTGCCTGATTTTGTAAAGTGGTGGGCTGCTTCCTTATAAATTTTGATGTTTGGCTAAATCTTTATTTATGCAGGTGTGTACTCTGACAGAAAGGTGCGAGGGCATCTACTTATGCAACACTCACTGTTGCTTTTCTGCTCTTCTATGGCTTCAAAATAGCCTGTCTTTCAGAGAGCAATTCATTTCTCTACAGAGGTTTTCCTCTGCTGCTTTTTGAGTCTAATTTGCAGCTGAAATATAAAAATGTGCTTCTGATATTCCTGAATTATACTGCAGCAATAATATTCCTATGTTAGCCCAATAAAATTTAGATTTTTACTTTTTTTTTTTTTCCTAGAGAGTAGAATTCTTTCAGTTTTCCAGCTACTTAATATGTCCTTCAGTCACACATGGCAACATACTCTAAAACATGAATTGCACTGATTTTTAGAGGAATTAAAAGCCACTTAAGTATTTTTCATTAAACGAAACACACTTCTCATTTGAAACACACTTCTCATTTGAAATGTATTTTAAAATTTTGCAAATCTTGGGATTGGTTCAGTTTTGTTTATAATTTAAGAGGATTCAAATTTGAGAACTGAGGTTTTAGTTCCCTAAACTGCAGAGAGTGCCAGCAAGAGCAATGTCAGGAATGGTGACTCCCTCCAACTAATACCATCACTAATAATTTTTTTTTTTTTTTAATTTTTTTTTTTAAGTAAGGAGAATACCAGCCCTTGAGTTTGGATCTCTGTAGCTGACAATGCTTTTGGTTTGCTTCTCCCCACTCTGAATTTTATCAGTACTGGTTTTAGCTCTGATTTTGCATACAGATTTATCAGGGAATTCTCTATTGCAGCTTTTCCTGTTGGGGACCCCAATGGTCTGTGTGGCTAGTTCTTGTGTTAGATGTCAGTGGTCAAAAGCCAAGCCACGATGGACATCCCCCTTCTCCACTTCTCCCATAGCTTTCTTACTGAATGGCCACGGAAATACTAATACTTCCTATTTATAAAAACACTAAGAAACTCTCCCTGACCTAAACACTGAAACCAACATCTTTCAGTTGAAAATCTGTTCTTTCTGAGTCTGCTTTATTTACTGTTGTGTTGCAGTGTGTTTCCAGTAGCCAGCGGTTGCATTGTCTCTGGGAGTGAGGCTTTTCATATCTCACTTGAAAGCAAAGTTGTTCCTTTCAGATGCGATTCATCTTCAGCCCGTGATCTTCTCTGGGCTTCTTGTTCTCTTCTGGCTCCTCGCCCTTCCAGCCTGTCGCTTTTTTTTCCCTTCTTGCTCATCATTATTTGCTGTAGACTCTGGCCCTGGAGCTCTGAAATTTTTCTGTGCCTAAAATAGAGGCAGCATCTCTGTGCATTGTGTTTTGGGCTCAAATGGCTTGTTTAAGGGTTTGGCTTTGTTTTCAGATGAACTGATATTTAATATCCATTCTATGCACCAGCATTTTGCTATACAACTTTTCCTAAGCTTGAGGGATACAAATTTTGGGGTTTTTAACAAAAACTCCAAAATTTGTGGGTTTTTTGTTAATTTTTTGCTGCATTTTTTTAGGGCTTTAAGTGTTGTTTTGAAATACTGGAAGCCTTGGGGCTTTTGGGTTTTGATGGACTCCATTGTGAGAGCTGGATGGTTGTGCTTCAAAGCAGTCTTCTGTGATGGTACTTTACGAGTGCTTCTGTATTTTTGGTTTATTTTTCTTTTACTACTGTTACAGAAAAAAATAACCCAAATATTTATTCATTTCAATATTCTGTAAATATTCTGTAAATATTTGCATTTTGTCTTTAATGCCTGTAAGGGAGGAAGGAGATAGGTGTGTGGCTTTGGGGAAAAGGGCTTTAGAGTCGTAGCTGGCATGGTGTTGGATGTCCCATAGAGACAGCCTGTGTTGGTACCTGCAAGGACTGACTTCACCCAGAGCTTTTCTAAACAGAGACTTGGATTGAAACATCTGCTGGGCTGTTTCCGTCTACGTCAGGACATGTGAGCTTTTCAAACCTGTTGTTGACTAGGGGCATGGGGGGAGCAATATAGTTCATAGCACAAAGGTGGTTTCTTTCCTAGAGCCTTGTCCTGAGCTTGTGGAAGGCCATGTTGTGATAATCGACTTTAAAAGGATTACATTTTGTGTATGGTCTCCAGAGAGGTGTTGGCTATTAATAACAATCTCACTTCACACCAGGTTATATGAGGATAGGGGAGGATATGCAGACCCATTCTCATTTTCTTCATGCATGCTTTGTTTTTTATTATGGGAAGACATGTAAAATAAATTGTTCAGCTTTTTTGCTGTTCCTGAATTAGGCAAATAATGCAAGATTAAGAAGAAAGGATAAAATCTTTTTTTATTTATTTTTTGTTTCGATGGATGACTGTTTAAGAGTCTCATTTGTGAGTAGAAAACTGCTGATTTTATTGAAGGGGCAGGTTTGTTAAATCTTTAACAAAACCAAATTCTCTCACTACCCTTCATTTATGTCTTTGATTTAAATAGATGTTAATGCTATAAAGCATTTGAATAAAAATGGTGTTAATTCTCCACTCATCAGATTTCACTTTCACAACATCTTGAATGTCACATTCCAGCTACTCTCCAGGTATAAAATCTCTAATGTAGAAATAAGGAGGAAAAACCCTCTTTAAAAAGAAAAGAAAATTAGCCCTTCTTTATATATCATAAGCAAACAAGAAAGGGCACAAATCCAATTCTGGTTTCCTTTTTAGGTCACCTTTAATGAGCCAATAATCCTGCCAACACTTTTCCCACGCCCACGTGTCCTTCCCGGTGAGATCCTCCTTTGAGCTTGAAGTTAAAAGGTTTCCAAGGTTCCACTTGGAGTGCACTAATAAAGGCATTAATAAGTCTACCCAACTTTTTGCTTCATTTGATATCAACCCATTCGCAACTGCTGTTATGAAAAAAGTTTATCTGGACATGATGAATCGCTGCTGCTGTTGTGGTCTGACAGCACTACCTTGGGACAGCGGAAGACTGTATGTTTTGCTTAAATTAGTTTGAATTACGTACTCTAGTAGGTGATTTTTTTTACGCTGCTCAACTTAAGTTCCTGAAAAACCTCAGGAGTCTTTTTATAGTTACGAATTCTGGGTGAAAATTCTTCGATCTTTAATCAAGAGGCAGCAGCCTCTAGAAGTATTCTCACTGGATGGCTTGCTTCGCTGGGATTTCCTGAGTCCACTGGTTATCCAAGTGTCTGCTCTTGAGAGGATGGCATTGTATGTTGGTGTATTATTATTATTATTACAAGAGTATTTATCCTTTTTTTTTCTTTTTTTTTTCATTTAAAGGAAGAGGGGAGATGTGTTATTTGACCTACTTCTGTATACTGGTTACTGCAGCGTTCTGCTTGGCTTGTAATTTGGAGACTTTTTTCTGTCTGTTTGCTCTCTAAAGAGCACATCCTTCTATCAGGTTGGCAGGTAGCCTTTATCTTCTCTCTGTATGTAAGTTTTTTGCTCTATAGCAAAGGAAGTCAGTGCGTGTAAGAGCCTGTGTGCAGCCGGCACTGACTTCTCTAGTCCCAAGGTAGAGGTGAGTACAGTGGCTGTTTGTGCGCTGGCAGTGGCATGCCAGCTGCAAGCCCACCTTTAATCCCACGTAGCTCTTTGTAGATTATCAGCAAGTGCAGTAATTAGTGTTAATGTGGTAGAGGAGCTTGCTCAGATTTAAAGTTCCTCTGGGCAGGAACTATTGTTACTCTTCTGTTTTGGTACAGGACCTAGCGGTACGGCAGCCCAGACCTACCAGGACTTCTGAATGCAGATGCAATAACTATTGCCAAGGTAACTGTAGAAGTACACAGCTTGCAGGCTCAGCTGATCCTGATAATATTCCTTTCAAGGCATTATTGACTTTGAGGTCTAGTGACAGCTGAAATACCCAAGCTGCTAACTATTTTATTGGTGATAAAAGCACACAGAAAAAGCAACATTCCTTTTGGTGTAGGCTCTGGCCTACAGGAGGGAGATGGAGATATGTGTCTGGGTTGAGTCTGTGAAACCACTGGGGTCTTTTGCCCTCCATTTGCATACAGGATTATTGATTGTTATTGGAAATAATGGATAATAGCTCTTCATAGCTTTTGAGTGGCATACAAAGTGCTCTTGTTCCTCTCCCGGTAGTGCAGCACCTACTTATACTACTTCTACGGCTTGCTTACGTGCTTTGGCACTTTGGTCAAAGATTTCAGTTTTGCTCACAAACTGTACGGGCTATGCATGAACCCAGTAGTATTTGTTTTCCTAATCTATATTTTTAAAAAACAGCAGCCTTATGAATTACCTCTCACATTTCCAGACAGGCAGAGTCAAGCACTTGGAGATTGTTCATAGAAAGACAATTTGATGTCTGCAGATAACTTTTCTATACTGAGACTCTAGATGAAGGTCCCATGCTGGACCTTGTTCTTACCAACAAGGA
>NW_010293861.1:0-16473 GCF_000700745.2 Antrostomus carolinensis
GGGGAGGGGGGGGGAGGGTGGAGCATGGAATATTCCTTTATGCAGATTTTTCCTCAACAGGAACAAGAAAATTTATTCAGTCTACCTATGGCTCTCCTGTGCTTTGCACAAGACATGGGACCAGTTGTGTATGGTATGACCTGCTGATAGGCACCATCCTAAACCACCTGTTGCCAAAATATGTTCAATCTGATTATATCTGAAATTGCTGAAACAGGTACAGTTATTGGGTGTCCTCTCTCATTTCGGTGTTTGTGGAATAAAGGCAACTAGAACAGAATTAAAGTATTCCCTATCATCTGCCTTTCAACATACAAAAGCATTTCTTGAACATCAGTGGCTTGTAAGACTGAGTCAAAGGCTATTGGTGTTGCTCCAGGGAAGAGCCCTACACCACCTCGGGTGAAGTACAGCCAGAGTTCATAGGTGGCCAGAACATGGCATTTCGGGCTGAGGAGTTTGACGTGGTTTAAGCGGTAGCTGACTTTGGAATGTTCTTAGCACGCCTTCAGATAATGTTAACTTTAAATAAACTTGCTGAATACTCATGTAAATTATTTCCATTTGGCTGTCTCATTATTCAATATGCTTTCAAGGAACACGGTGATGAAAGAAGAAAAATACCTCTTTCTAACATAACCATACTGGCAAGAGGATCAACATTATCAGTATTCAGAGAATGTGTTGGCAGGATAAACCTTCATAAAAAGAAGGAGCACTAGCTAATCCAAGTTGTCAAAATAGCAATAGTACTTCAAGGGTTGATCTGCAAAGTGATTCATTATTTATTGCTAGTGCAAACAAAACATTCTGAGTAGAAAAAGCAATTGAGCATTTCCTATCTCAGAAATCCACTGACAGAGAGTACACAATAAATGAACTCTAGGATGACTGGTAAAAGGACATCAATTTTCTTACTAGAAAACAACCCAAAGGCAGGAAGATTTCTTTTCTGTGGTTCTTCACAGAAAAGAAATTACACACTTAATGGTAGTATTTTCATCTGAACTAACACAGATATGAAACGTGGCACAGTGGCAAGAAAAATTTCTGGAAGTTTAATTCAGAAGCATAAGACATACAGCATTAAAAAAGCCATGGTGGGAATAAAACATGCAATGTACTGTGCATCCTAAAAACATACACATTCAACAGCTCAGTAACATGCCTGACTTTCCAAAAATAAATTTCTGCTAGAACCAATTAGGCAATTATTTGCAGATGCCCAAACTCAGACACTTCTATCAAAGTTTCAGCCTCATTATATTCTTACGTGGTAAAGCCAGGGCTATGCTTTCTTCCATTCTCCTCTCGTTTCTCATAAAATACAGGACTTTAAAGAATAATTTTTTTAAATGTACTAGTTTTGTCACTTATGTTCAAGATTTCTTTCAAATACACTGTATTGCACTACCCTTTCTATTCTTTTGACCCATCTTTCTTCGTCTCCTTCTCTGATACCTCATCTCTGATAACTTCTTGCTCTTTTAAGCCTTGGAAACCGATCTTACCCTGACGTGTATCTTCTTCCATGGCAACAGAAAGTATTGGCTCAGCCTCAAGAATTTAGGATTCTAGGAACTCCTCTGAATAATTGCACATACATTTTTTTAAAACTAATATATAATCTATGAGTTCCATGAAAAATAAAGTTGTTCTCAGTTGATTCTTTCTCCTAGTACATTTCAAACAGAAATATAACAGCCACCACAAAAAAAAAAAAAAAAAAAATCAAACAACCCTATTTAGTATTATTCGAGCACGGATATACTCTAGTACTACTACAGGAAAAAACCTTCTGATCTGAATTAATAATTTTAATTACAATAATATTTAGCATCTGAATGAAAAAGAGTTAATGAACATCCATGTTTTGTGATATTATGGTAAAAGAGATGCACATAGATGCACCTGTTGAAAGTTGTTATGCACTGGAATTTCAGAATTTCAAATTTCTTAAAAGGTATGATGCAATTGGTAATTTTTATTTTGCCAGGAATGGCAACAGCAGTAGGAATACAGGAATTTGCATTTGAAGCTTTTTTAACATTTTCAGACTATTTTAAAGCACTGACAGATGCATAGAGACAGACTACACTTACTACACAACTTCTTTAGCCTTTGCATTTCCCAGCTCAGCAACAGCTACTGGGCGACCTCTTGTGTTGAAACATGCCAGAGCAGCTCCTTTATTTCTTTTTCTCTAAATAAATTACACAAACATAAGGCTGGCAGTGCAAAACGAAGAGATCATCTCTGTCATTACAGTGAATATATACTGCCTGCAGATAGGATTTGTACTGATTTATTTTACCTACTCGAATTGTGCATTGAGGAATTTACCTCTGAAGCCAATACGACAGGCAGTCAAAACCAACGTGCCATGGCTACCATCATGCCACTCTCCACACCATTCCTGCAGTAAGTATTGTGAAAAAGATATGCTATCAACTTCTTGCATTTTATTGCCACTGTATTAAAATAAGCATAAAAAAAAAAGAAAAACAAGATACATAACAGTCTAATCAAAGCAGATGAAAGCAATATACCATTAAAAAACGAACTTGCAACTTGGCAGCAATCTCACTGCTGCTCCCCTTCTCCTCATGCCTCTTTTCCCCCAAATCACTGCTGTCTTAAGAGTCACATTCAGCACCCAGAGGCATCAACAGGAATTTCTACACAGACTAGAAAGGCTCATGCAAACTCTGTAAGCAATCATGCAATACATGTCTAGTTCAGGAAGGTCAGCTGAGCAACCATCTTCCACAATAAATGTTTCCCAACACAGTATATCAAACTTAAGATCTGTAATAGAAGATAACAAGCTACAGTTGCCACAGAGGGGAGAAAAAAAGTCCACAGAAGGTACTGGCAACAAACTGTACTAAGTCCTTGCAGTAGCCAAGAATGACAAATAAAAGCCCCAGCTTAACCAGAGAAAAACTATACCACACCCATCAGAAAGGAGAAAACCAAACCATCAATAAAAGATTAAATGAATTTTATTAATTAATATTTATGACTAATACTGTGAAAGCACTGTTAGATATGTCAGGGAACTTAAGACAAACTGAGCACACAGGCTTGAGATCTCTGGTTTCAAACTTGCTGTAGTCTCAATGAAATAAGACTGAAAGTAGCTATGCTCACTCAGCTTTGGAATACTTACTCTGTAGCCACAAGGCAGGCTTTCGTTTTCCACAAGATCTACACTTCAATATTTAGAAATACATGCATAAATATAATCAGGGCACACTATACAACCCCAGAAAAGGATGGGCAATCTGTTGTCTTTTCAAGAAATCAGCGTCATTCATCATTCCCCCTGAAAAGGAACTGAAATGTGAATGTTTGGTTGATAGAGTAACTGATCAAAATTGCTCAATGAACAGGCTGAATAACAAGATCAACAAACAAAAGTATTTTCTAACAGAAAAATAATTGCTGAGGGATCTGGCCACAAAATGACACTCTCTACTTTGTGGCAATCTAGAAGTTCTTCAGCATAGCTTTCCTCTCAGAGGTGCCAAAACCACTACAGTCAATAAAATCAGCTATGTTAAACTGGGGTCAGGTAAAGGAGAAATGCTCAATGCATCATTTCTGTAGCTGTGTGTGCCATTTCTGTAGCTATATTGTAAATTTACTATCCAGTATGGTGTGAAGTCAAAGTAGCCTCCAAGCAGCCTCAGAATTCATTCCCCCCAAGTCTAAACAAAGAAAAATTAGCCCAACTAAAGCCTGTTGTTATAACATGTTACTCTGACTTACAACAATGCAGTAAATTGTTTTGATTTTTTTAGCCTTTTAAAATAAAATCATCATTATGTATTGAGCTCTTAGGACTCAGCATACAGCAAGGTACCTGTATGTGCTATAGTGTCTACTCAGATAGCCTAAACAAGCAACTCTTGAGAGTTTTTCAGTTGGTTTAGGTTAACATTTGATTAGGCCCCATGGCCTAGTAAGCTTTCACTGCTTTGTTCTGCAGAACACTGCTATCAACTTCATTAACCACCAGCATGTAAAATCGTTCTTACACCACTAGAATGTAAAATAATTTTTATACTTCACATATCAAACCAGGCATCTGTTGGAGCAGACCAAAAGGCAGCTCTGAGCCTGAGTGTTAGAAGTTTAGGATCAAAATTTGTAACCATTATAAATGCACATCTATGAAGGGAAGAAAGTAGTCCAGAACAAACCTGTGACTAAAGAAAATTCCTAGGAATGGAGGATTTTATTTAAGTATTAGATGAACTGCATTAATTCATCAGAAACTGATCCTTAAGATAGCTGATAGAGAAAAACTCATTATTACCTTATCATGTGTTAAGGTTATCCTCAGGTCTGGTTTTATGATACCATATGCTATCAGTAGATCTTGGACTTTTTTCAGTTCTTCCTTACATTTTCTATTTGTTGAGTAAAACTGCTTTCTTACAGGAAGATTCTTAAACAACTTTAGAACTGTTACTGTAGTACCTGCAAGCAAGTGACAAAAAACAAGCAGGAATTACACTGAAAGCATACCGCTGACAGGACATTGGGGAAACTTAATGTATACTTGAAGATACTTGTCTGTATGCTGCTGCATACAAAATAAACCATAGTAATACTAAGCTAGATTACATTAACCTGAGAAGAAATATACCAAATCAGCAGTTATTCTCCCCAAAAAAGTACCTATAGACCTCAAGAGCCCTCCTTTATTTAGAGTTATGATTGCAGCATTAAGCTTTCTTTTGTATATGCTGACGACGGCAAGAATCAGCACTAAATAAAGCTGAAGACTCCTTCAATGCATATTAAGTTCACTTTGATTAGTGAAATGGTTAATAGACTAGAATCTAATCAGACATATCTGAAGGCAAAGGAACACTGAGCTCCATTAAGGCCCTTCACAAGCATTTGCTTTAGGGTAGTACCTGAAGAGCCAGATACCTCTGTTCAAGGCTCAGTACACAGCTAGAAGAGGAATATTGATCTACCAACACAACCACATACATTCCTAGCCCATAAGGATATTGCAAAGTATTAAATATATGTCACAGAATTCAGTCAATCATTCAACAATTCTGACAAAAGACAAAGCGACGCAACCCACAGGCCCTGCGGCTGTGAAAAATGCTACTGTCTAAATCTTAAAAAAAGAGTCCCTGGTTAAAATTAGCTAAAATTAGAGTTCTCAGCTTCAAATCTTTCTTCAGTATTTGCCCACTGAGTAGCCCTCAGCATCTTCTCCTGGTTTAATGTCTCCCTGCAGCCAGTTAGCGCTGAGTTGGCAGTCAGCTCCCTGTTGGTGTATGAGCCCTGCAGCCAGCTAAGGGGGGCAGCTTGTGGGCATTAATATTGACAAGCAATTGCTGCAGCTTAGCTGGTAAAAGTTGCAACTGCTTTCTCAGGAGCACAACCTCATAACAAGAAAGGAGGACAACCCTTCTCTTCTGGGAATACACAAGCCCTGGATTGTGAATGCAAGGACACAGCGTAGCCTTAACAATCCTCGCCGAGCAATAATTAGCTAAGCAGAGCATGAAGCAGAGCAGATGCTACCCCAAATCTACACCACGTCTGAACCACCAAAGCCCACCTCTGAGGTGGGGTCAACCTTTAATCTTTCAGATAGATGTGCAGAAAGATTTCTAGCAACATGCTCTTCCTGTAGGTTAGGAAGAACTGAGACTTTGCCTGGTCCTATAGCCATGCTGCTTCCAGCAACTCCTTCATTCACCAGCAGGGCAACTCTTCCCCTTTTAAGCAAGGATTTTGCTACGTACAGGAACGTTATTTTGGTCCTAAACAAATCTTTCATATACTTATATAGTAAGTTTGCCTGGACCTGGGGCGCTGAATTTTTATAGCTTTTATTTCCTCTGTCAGCTTGAAGAAGTGAGTCAGACAAGGAGAAACTAGTTCATAATTACTATCTAAAGCAACTTCCAAGACATATTATTTCTTACAGTAACAACACATTCTTAATTGACAGAAATAAGGAAAAAAATGTTTACAGCTACAAAGATTTCATACTCAGCCTTCAAGTACAGAAGAGGTATTTCAACATCAAATAGAGCCCCAGAGAAACATAAAATACTTCAGTCACAGCACAACACTGAACAATGATATCCTACCTTGCCCAAGATGGGAAGGCTTTTTAGAAGTTATATGCCCATTGTTATCCAAAGCATACTGAGTGCTGAAATCATCAGCAGCCGTCTTTGTTGTGATCAAAACCTGAAAAGAGTGATTTTAAAAAGATTACGTTAATCAAGGATTCACAAAATTCAGAATGAGCTTAGATAAGCTTTGCTCCCGCTCTTATCTTTGCATTATTTTAGTCACCACAATTACATTTAATTAGTTTACCAAATTTTTCTTCTACGGGTGTTTCTTACAGTCAGTGAAGCATTCTGCATTATTACTCATTTTTCCATCCATTTAACTAAAAGCCACACATTTCTGTCACACTAATACACAAAGCACAGCAATCCCTACTACCCACAACACAGACCCCCTGTATCTTCTGTTCTAATGTAAGTTAAATAAACAACTAAATCAACTGATAATTTTGCTTCTTCATCCTTCATGAGAGAAGGCATGCTATGACAACTTCTTAAATTCATGCGAGATTCCACAGACATAATGACTACTATCAAGCAAACAGTGTATTATCTTTCCACACCCAAACATGTCTAGCAATCAGCAGTACCGTGTTTTGTAAGCTACTGAGGTCATACACAGACTGGCTTTAGCAAGACCAGTCATACACCAAAGTTCAATAAAACTACAACTCCCTGAGTTCAGGTATTAACATTTTGAACAATAGAACCACCGCACTTTAACCACCTGAAAGACACAAAGGTTATCACACATACAAAGCTGCAGGATATTTTGGTTTATTTTAGCATCTCATATGAATCAGAGTTCATCTGTACCTCTGGAGAGAAAAAAAGTAATTGATTAACTGGAAATGACAATATGACAGACCTACTTAAGAGCCAATAGTAAAGTATCTCCTAACTGAAACTTCAGGGGGCAGTTTGGATAGGTAGAATGCAATTAATGCCAGGAGTATTTAATTAACGCAATTATTGATTCAAGGATTAAAGTAATACCCATTAAAGTACTTAATACACTCAGGGCACCTCCTACCTCTTATGAAATGTACCATAGAGCTGATTAGAAGTTCAGAACAGATGGCATCCTGCTCTGACAACTCATTAGAAGGAACCAGTGATTGAGGTCTGTCATCACCTGTTCAAAACACCAACACTTTTGAAAGCATCTTTGGAAATCTCCATTGAAACACACAGCCCACTCCTGCTTAGGGCAATGTGAACGTAGCCCAAGACAGCAAGGAGTCAAGCCCTAACGTCTCTCCTAACCTCAACAGTTGACAGTTCCAGTCAGACACAGGTATCAGTATCTTCTCACAGGATCTAACCCTTGGCAGACTTAGAAAGAAGAATCCAAAACTTGACCTTGGCAGAGCATGAATACAGAAAGGCAAAGCACAATGGAACAGCTAGATCCTGTGCCCTTAACATCCTGAACACTTTTCAGATGGTTTTGAACCAACTCAATTCCCAGTCAACAACTTAAATTCTAAATGTCATTACACTGTCAGTCCCCTTAACGCAAGCATATGGATCAGACTCAGACAGGTCAGGGAGCAGGTTCCTGTTTGCTGATATGGAAAACAAAGTTTGTGCAATTGCAGTCAAATACATGTCAAGGAGCAACATGGAGCCCAGCAAGATCCCATGACTGCCAATCCCCTAGATAACATCAAGGCAGAAATCACCACTGAAGCAGTAGCTATGTGAGCCATCAGTTCCCTGAATTGATTTCTCCTGGCTACCATCTGCTGTTCCTCATTTTGATTTACCCGAATTCAAGTACCAAACTTGGCCATATACTTTGACATTATATTTGGTGATAACACTAAAGAGGATAAGCCTTTGTTCTAAGGAATCATGTATCTGTACATGTATGCATAGGGAATCATGTATCTGTACATGTATGCATAGGGAATCATGTATCTGTACATGTATGCATAGGGAATCATGTATCTGTACTCTGATACAAAAGAAAGGGAAACACCAAGCAATCTGTCTCTAACCTATTCTGACTGAGGAAAATAACTAGAGTGCTGCTGTGACCAGTATGACAGAAAGGCAGGACTGACAAGAAATCCATACTGCTTCCTAACCATATGACATGGCTTCTGGGGAGCAGGGGAAAGGCAGCACATACAAGCCACTCTGTTCCGAAAACATAACCCTGGCAGGCTGCTGGAACAATTTAAAGTCTTTGCACTGATATTTTAATTAAACTTTCACAAACACACACATACAAAAAAAAAAAAAAAAAAATCACAACACGAAAGACTAGACACATTTATAGCAACTGCTCACCTCTGATATGCAGCAAATTGATCCTAAAGCCTCCCCACGGAAACCGTACGTTGTCAACCTTTCAAGGTCCTCAGAAGAGCTTATTTTTGAGGTGTAGTGTTTAACTGCCATAACTGGAACATCAGCAACCTTGATTCCATTGCCATTGTCTCTTACTTCTATTTTGTTAAACCCGTAATTCTCCTAAAAAAAGAACAAAACACAATGGAGCACTAAAACAGTCAAACAGCCAAATTAATTAAAACACAAGTTTGAAGCAGCTAAGGTTACAGTTTCTAGCCCTTCAGACAGAAGTGGGAGTTTTTCTTATTTGGAGAAGCTAAGCAATCATTAAATGCCTGGGTTGGTTTGTTTTTGTTTTTTTTAAAAAGAAAGAAAAACACAACATGTTAGGATAGTAGTGACAGTTTCTCTAATCAAATAATGTAATTCATAACCTGTGGTTTGGAAACAGTACATAAATATAAATACAGTAAATTGAAACAGGAATTATTTAAAAAAAAAAAAACAAACTATGATGAAATCTGAAAAACCTAAGGTCAGAAAAATATCTATAGCTGGAAAGCTAAAGACTTTTCACCTCTCCTACCTGTTTGGTATCAATTTTTTCAAATCACCACAAATGCAGTCTTGCACCCATTAAAGTCAGTGGGCCCTCACTGAGAATAGTTTTCAATTTCACTCTTTACGTGATTTCACTACTGCTGAAGTTTTCCAGTCTCTATATTGTCTCTCAATATACAGAAACTGCAATTCTAATGGGTGTAGTGCACGAATAGGAAGGAGAGAGAATTAAGAAAGCTTGTAAAGAGGTACTGTACTTTAACAGAAAGAAGTAAATGTTCTTAGAGGCTCTTTAAAAATTATTTACCTTTACATACATGCAACAGTGCACGAATAGGAAGGAGAGAGAAATAAGAAAGCTTGTAAAGAGGTACCGTACTTTAACAGAAAGAAGTGAATGTTCTTAGAGGCTCTTTTAAAAATTATTTACCTTTACATACATGCAATACATATTTTACTAAATTCTGATTTATATGTGTCATTTCAATAAATGCCAGCATAAATATGGTAAAACTCTGAAAACCCAATTAGGACAGCTAAATAAAATATGGAATTCAGGTTCTATAACATCTCAAACAGGTGCAGCAAAGAAATGCTTCCTTCCAGCTACATTATAATCTGCACATGTAAATCACACCCAAAAAGAACAACAAGCCAGTAAGAAAAAGTAATTAGAGCTGCAGGATCACTAAGTAAACTTCTTTTACAGAAGCATGCCTGACTTTTTGAAAAGATTATGATGTAACATACAAAAAAATGTGCTGCAGTGTGTAAATACATCTAGGAGACCATAAAAGTGATTTTGCTTAGAAAGAATGAGTGGTTACCACCACTGATGTTGTACAGAGCACGTGATCGTTGCTTACAGAAAGCTGATGGATTAAACAGAACTTTGTTGTCCCACATGGCCAAATATTGGAGACAGTTATTAAAAAAATACACTGTACTCCCATAAATATTTCTGAAAGTAAAAAAAAAAAAAAAAACAATTAAAAACCAAAAGGAAGGTATCTAAAGATATTACCTGTATCCATGCATAACCTGCATTAGGAAACATCAAAAGCCTCTGAGGTAGGCACAGAACTATATGTATTTAATTAACTGATACACAAAAGAAATGTGAGTACATTTCACTTTCTGTATTAATGAATGGTGCTAAAGCCATCTTCAGGTGAAAACCAATGCTTTTGCTAATATTTGGGTCAACCTCTTACTGTGAAGCAAAACAGAACCTAAGCAATAGACCTGAACTGAACATAAAAAACCATAAAGAGATATAAACAGGAAACCTTCTACCCGGCTGCTGTATGCACTAATGAAAGGTTTGAGCATTTTACAATGAACCCTTATTTTCCATTCTAATTTTTACTTCCAGACCACTTAACTACTTCGGAAAAGTGAGATCTATCTTCTTCATCTTGAATCAAAATGTTACATGAATGCTTCTCTATTTATTTTCTAATATTATTCATTTTTACTTGCACACATTTTACTTAAAATATTACAGAGCTTAAACTTTGTATTCTGTAACACCTTCCACTACACTGAACGACCTAATACTACTGAGGTTGTGATCCCAGGAGATGTTTAAGTTGTTCTACCAGATCACTGATGCCAGAGCATATGGTTCAACTCCCTCCTCTTTTACTCATGACTGTATGGTCCTACCTTTGTTTAGCTGCAGCTCTGTTACTCACGAGAACTCTAAGGTCAATTCAGGTTATTAAACTGGCACAATTAATCCCCTTTCCTTGCTGGGTTACTTTTCTTTTGCATTAACACGATGAATGGATGGGTCATGAGAGGCAGAAATGTCTAGCAATGCCATGCAGATGGATGTAGGACTTTGCTTGTCATGGATCAGGTGTACAATGAAACCTCACCCCGAGCTAAACTTTCTCTGAGAAGGTTCTAAGAAGTAAAGCTCCCACTTCATGTATTGGGAAAAAAAAAGGTGCAGAGACAAGCGTCTGCCTTGCACAACAGCCCTTTCGTGTAACATTAGCAAACCTGTAGCTAAGATTTGTCCCTCCTGAATCCCAGCTCTGCTCCAACTATTAACACAGGCTGTTTGTTGCTCATCTTCTCTGTTAATTAAAATATGCAGGTCTCCAGTCAGACTGTGAAGATAATTCTCAAATTCCTGTTGTTAGAGGTCAGTAGGGAAACTGACAGACCAGTGCCATGGAGTCTCTTTATCCATACACAAGCAATTATATTGTTGCATCAATGGTTTTTAGCATACTGTAACATGAAACCAGGACATCACATCAATAAAAAGAACATCATTCTACATATGCTTAATGCACAGCCACGCTACAGAGGCAGCTGACCCCGCTGCTAACAGCAAGGCAAGCTTCACCATGTTCATATTTCTAAAAGCAGCAAAGCTGAAGTTCAAATTAATAAATAGATACCACTCAACATTTTATAGAAAGGTTGCAATTCAGTTTCTAATCAAATACCTGGCTTTTAATTGTAAGTAAAGTAACATCACATTATCTAAACTACAACATGAGCGGATGTTTTTCCCAGTGTTGTGTAAAAGCTAGTTTGATATGCAGTGCAAAGACACCCAATAACATCACCTATTGGAGTCAGTCAACTAACAAGTTAAAAAGAATAAAACACTAGCCAAAGTTTCCCACTACAAAGTTTCCCACTGCCACAGTTTCTAGCTGAGAATCATTCCACTTGCAGGTTAACTCCTGCTTGTCTGTCTCCAAAAAAAGCAATTCCTGGCATTGTTCAGGTAAATTGGGTAACAAGTCTGACTGAATCAGCTAGCCTTCCTAATCCATCTTGAAAAGATTTAAACAATGGAAATGCTGCAAGTTTCATCAAGCTGTAAAATGAAATTTAAAAGTTTCCATTCTCTATTATGCTCCTGAACCAATCCTGAGTTAATGTAGTCATTAAGCTCTATAATGTGGTTGACCTTATTTAAATGTCACTCAATAAAAAATTGTATTCGATGCAAAAATATTCTTATCACAAAAAAAAATCCCAGAAAAAGAATCCACTGTTCTACAGTATTATTATGCACAGCTGTGCCAAGTGCAGTTTTTCTCTTCTCCCCTACTACCCACAGAATAAATCAGCAAATCTGGTTTACTCACTGACAACCTGTGTAAAGCCAGGTCAGTTGGTTGGTTCATTTTAGAAATACAGCAATTTGGATTGAGCTGAACTGACAAAGAATGTAACAGTAGTGCAGATGACTCATGCATTGGAAGTGGCTGAAAATGTTCTTTTTAATTGATTTGGGTATATAGCAGCACTCCAATAAAAGAAGCACAGTTTGTTCTCACACTATTTGAAATCTCCAACACCTTCTGTCGACTTCTTGCAGTTACTGATCAGCTCACAGGATCTGATTCTGATACCCTCACCTACAGAACTGTGCACACACCACTCGCTTTGGAGTTACTCATGAAGCAAGATACTAGGCAGTCTAAATATTGAGAAGAAAGAGGTCATCTTCTCACTATGGTAACAGCTGGTTTTTAAACTGTGAAACCCACACTGACTAGAAGGCTTTCTCCTCCAGATATCTGTATAGCTTTAAGCCAGAGAGTGGTGCTTAATGGGGCAGAGACTAGGTACTAGGGCCAATATTATTCAATATATTCATAAATGACCTAGATGAGGGAATAGAGTGCACTGTCAGCAAGTTTGCTGATGATACCAAGCTGGCAGTCTAAATATTGAGAAGAAAGAGGTCATCACAGACCACAGTGAAGAAAGAGTATCTTCAGCTCACTTAACGAAATAACAGATAAGCATGTTCTTTGGTATCTGCAGGAAACCACGCTCAGATGGAAAACACTTGAGACTCATTCAGTAAAGATAGCAGTGACATGGACAAAGAAACAAGTAGAAATTTAGTTGTTCTTCTAATGAGGAATGTGTGGCTAACAATTTGAGAATAGCTTTTACATTCATTGTTATTTGCAGGAAAGGAAACTGGATGCACTTCTACACAAATCTAATCATACAGACCATAACAACACACTTTCTTACTAAGTAGGAGCTACTGCTACTATGCAGCCGTCGACAAAATACTGCAAAACCAGAAACACTCACAGAAGCAAGAGAAGCTGATCAGTTATCCATTTTACCCAATTAGTGAGAAAAAAACACAAGTTTCTTATTATAAACAATATTTTATTTTTTCATAAACTATCCTTGAGTGATAAGCCAAGTTTTTGTATCACCTTATGAAAATAAAATATTAGAAGGAGCCAGAGCTCATCGTGCTAATTAGGGATCGTGTGGTAATTTGTATTATCAAAACATCCAACATGGCCATCACCTACATCTTCCACTGTTTCCATTTTCACCTTCCTGACAATATTTTTTAATAAGAATTAAACATGCCACTCTAGCAGTGAAATGGAACGCCAGTTAGTCAGAAAAAGTAAATCTGTAAGCAGAGGTATTAAAGAAGTTGACAGTTTTTCCTCAAGATACACTCAGGAGCACAAGTATGACTTACTGTTTCAGGGAAGCCTCAAAAAAGGAAACTGGTTTTGGACCATTTTTATTTGAGGTTAAAATATATATGTATAAACACTACTAATAGCCTTCCATTCCCAAAACCGTGATAGCCTAAAAAATACATTTGCAGTGAATCAATGTTTCTTGCATCTTACTTTACATCCAATTATTTGTAAAAGAAAGAGGACTTACTAGTTTAATATCAATATTTGTGGCATTGGCATCCAAGGAATTTTCTATCAGCTCCTTCACCACACTGACAACCGACGTAATCACCTGAGAACTTGAAAGGAGACGAATAGTTTCTGCTGGCAGCTGTTTCATGGTGGAATAGGATTCAGAGAAGCTGCATAGAAAGATAACAGAAAAGGAATTTAAAAGGCACATTACAAATACATATTTCTAAGTAATTGTTTTACAGCAACTTTTAAATGTAGGCAAAACACAACATTACAGCTAAAGAATAAAATTGTCAACATACAGTAAGACTCAGCTTCCTCTGCGTTCAATGGGAGTTTGACTTGTGGAAGAACACAAAGCAAAATTTTAAATAGATTAAACTTCTAATTAAAAACTTTAGGAATTCTGAGATACACTGAGCAAAACAGTGTATTATCTCACATGTGTATAGTCATCTCCTCTAAATCACTATAACATGTGGTTGTGATCTTGCAATTACAATAGAGTAGACAGACCACATGGTAACCCAGTGCTCATCAGAAATGTCTTCAGATAGGATATTTACTGAGCCTCAGGTCTAACTCCAGCACTGATGCAAAAAAAATTAGAACTTTTGAATTATTTTTTTTATTAATTCCTTGCATCATTTTTCCCCCCCTACATTTAAAATTTCTGAGCTCAGCACTGCTGTGTTGTTTGTACGACTCCCAGTACCCAAAAATTCATGAAAGAAATATGACCTGAAGGTAAATGGTTTGGAGTTGGGAAAGAAGTGGTGAGGAAGCACAGTGATGCTGAGGCAAAAGTCATATTCAATGGCAATGTGATCTACTGGCAATAAGGAAAAAGAAAACAAAACCAAAAAACTTCTGAATTATAACCTTGCCTTTCTGATCTGGATTACTGTCTGCCCTCAGGCAGGTCAGTTTATTTCCACGTCTGTATCTCCCACTGGTAAATGGAGATACTTCATATTATAAGCCAGTGGAGTTGTGGGGTTTTTTTAATCACTGAAAACTTACAAAGAATTATGAAACTCCTGATGCATTAGAGAGATATTCAACCATGAGCAGACTGCAAGCGGATCTGCAAATTTTTGCATGCGTTTCCATTTAAGTACCCAAGTAGACGCAATTAACCAAACTCCAGGAAAAATCTTTGTCGACCCTTGTAGCCTGACACAAAGAACTCAACCAGTTTTTCACGCGTATGAGAAAGAGCATTGCTAGACAGCTCTTTGCACCTCAGGAATGGTTCAGACTTTGGTTGCTCTCTGTTCTAGAAGGAACATTTCTCTCCATAGCAGCATTCTTTACTGGGTTATGTTACATAATGTTATTTACACTGACAGGCAAACAATCCTGGCAGCCCTGGCTTCCCATGGATCCAGTCCAAGCTACCTGCTAGAGAATGCAGACCACACACTCAGCACCTGTCCCAAGGATATGAGCATGTATGGAGGAATGGACCAAACCCAGATTTCCTCCTGACAAAGTCAGGACACACTGAGGGACTGCAGCCAACACCCCAGAGCACCACTATCCTGCAGAGTATATGCAGCTGACACAACAGTTACAGGACACTTCTCTGCCTTGATATCCTTGCAAAGATTGCCACTCTTTAAACATAAAAGACAAGGAAAAAACATAGTTACTTGGGGAAAAAAAAAAAAAAAAAAAAAAAAAAAAAGAGTACAGCATTTGGAAGAGGAAGCAGAATTAAAACTTTTCTAAGATCAGCTACAGAGAAGTTTTCTTTTTGTATTTGTTATTTAAATTGCAAAGGGAGCTTGCCTTTTGGATGTGGTAAAAAGAGATGACAAATCAGTTTTCCACCAAACTGGGGGGAAAAAAGAAAAAAAAAAAAAAAGAGGACCATGGGAAGACATGTGTTGTTGACAACAGGCCAGTATTAATCACCTACACATTCAGAGAGGCAGGTTTTCCTCACACATTCATATGTTATGCAGGACTCCCACATCAAGTGCTTAATGAATAACTAATGACAAGTGCCAGATCAGAGATGGATATCTTTATCAAAAGACACTGACTGAGACAAGGGAGAGTCTTATAAAAAACGCTGCAGATCCCAAAGATGAGTTTTCTACGAGGTGTGACTGATACAGGCAGTTTGGGAGGAAGCAGCCCCCGGTGTGGCCTCCTGTTCTCTGCACCTGAAGCACCTCATGATGGGGGCACCTGCTGGGATGGACCCCTAGTACTGCCTACCTATGCAAAGGCATCCAACCCCTAACTACTTTTACCTAAAAAGATGTATTTCAGCTCAAGCCACATTACTATTATAGTATTATATAGACTATTATATGTCTTTACTGACCAGACATACTATAATCCATGCTCAGGGGCAAGGCTGAGTATTTTGAGAACCATCACACAGGTAGTCCTTCCACCCCTCTAAAAACGTGCCAAACACCCCAGCAAGGGGGCTCTCTGAAGGGCTGTAACATCACACGCCATCAGGCAAACCGCAAACAAAAACTCCTTACACTTCATAGCTGCAGCCTGACCGAGTTCGACAGCAGCAGCCACCCTTCCAGGCAGCGCACCCCAACACCTACTGAGGGAATTCTTCTGTTTATGAGGAAAAAAACCGCAGAAAAGCTGCAGATAAAACCTGCAGACAGTCACCCTGCAGTTGACCTAAAACCACACGAACGCGCCCTGTTCCCGCTTCTGCTTTCCGTGAAGAAAAGCTCCGGGAGCGCCGCGCCGAAACAACGCCGGCAGCAGCATCGCCGCGCCCCTCGGCGAGGGGAGATGAGGGCGAGATGAGGGCAGCCCAGCCCAGC
>NW_010293862.1:0-14581 GCF_000700745.2 Antrostomus carolinensis
ACCCAAACCATTCTATGATTCTATGTTGAAAGAGAACTCTGAAACTTTTCTTTCCATCCTTTTGCTAACAATTATTTACTGAATTTGATCTGAATTTTCCATCCACTTAAGCTGGCCAAGCCTATTTATGAAAAAAAAAAATATTGAGGAGCGATGTTAAAAAAGCCATCCAACTTCTCTCCTGCCCATCAAACTACAGCAGCAGCTTGAGGATGGCAGCACTTCTGTTGTGATTTCATTTTATATTTAGCTTTCATTCATTGATGGCTGCTCATGAGCTAGCTGCAAACTTGAACGCTTTGTTTTAGAGATGTTTATGAACACTCTAGTAGTAGGTGGATAAATATAAGAAACATCACCCAACTGAGCTCTGTATGGACCTGTAATAATTAGGCACTTACTAAAGCAGCTGTTAATGACTTACAGAGTACTTATGATTAGAACTTTAAATCATTGATGTGTTGCTGAGGAGGGGAGTTACACAGCCAGTAAATGCCCCAGCCTCTGCTACTAAAATTATGAGTATTTGTGAATACTTCTAGAACTAATGACCTCAGAAAAAGCCATCATTCCTTAGTGATGGAATAAATACATTGGAGTAACTGGCCACACACAGAGCTCAGCCTCAGCTGGTGCAGCAGATGAAGACATCTTCTGGGTGAATGGATGCTCCCAACATCTGGTATCTAAAAAACTTGAGTCTAATTTTTTTTTTTTTGCTGAGATACCCAACAAGGGCAAGACTGCACAGCCCACAAGGTGATGGTGATGGAGGAAATGGCTTCTGCAGCATGGACACAGCAGGGACTGGGATAAGGGCTTGAGAGGCATCGGGTTGAGGCAAGAGGGAGAGGAGACAAGACCTGGGAAGATCCTACAGAGCTTACCCAAGGAACAAATGTGCAGAGGGTGAAAAGCACGGCTCAGTCAACTGTGTAGCCCAAGGTAACAGCCCATGGTTATTCCCTGCGTTTTTGGCTGGCTCTGGCTTTATTTTTAGTGCTGTGGGTCAAAACAGCCAAAGTTAATTTGGCTTCTTTTTTTCTTACTCATGTCCTGTAGGTCATTATAGGTGTTTATGCAGTGGTTGTACCATCAATCAGGAGAAAAATTTATTGACACTGAGATGTTCTTTTTTTTTTTTTTTTGAGTGATAGCTAATGCATTTTGAAACATTTACTGATGTCAGCAACCAAAAGTAATATAAAAACTCATTTATAAGCCTTGAAGATGCTTGAGAGCAAGTAATAGTGTAGACTCATTAGCTGACTGATGCTAGTGGGAAGCCTGGGAGGAATGGCTGAGTGAGAGCTGAATGGTTATGAGGCAAAAATTAAGGAAGTATAAGGCAAAAGAAAAAAGGTGTGAGGGGGGGTTATTTAGGGGTTAGGGAAAGGCAGGTGGAAATGTTTCAACAGGGATGGTCTTTCTGGAGTGCTTCATATGCAGCACTGTATGGGTACAAATGTTCTGTACCATATGATTGACCATGATGGGATGTCTGGGTATTTCTTTCAAGTGCTGGCATTGCCAACTCGTGTTGAGCCATGGAAGTTTTTTTCTGTGTACGTGTGTGAGCATGTGTGCACGTGTTTGGGGGGGGGATCTCAGAACGGCCAAATCACAGTATCTTGTGTTGAAATTAATATTTCTCTAACTGTGCTGTAATATTTCTCATTTGCTTCGGCCTGACAAACCACCCTGGTGATTTCTGCCATGGGGAAGTTTCATTTTGTGGAAGGGAGAAGAGGGGAGGCTGGTGCATAACAAATGGACCTGCTCAGGACTGACCACTTCAGGGGTGGGAAGGTCTCAGGGAGAAAAAAACAAACAAACAAAGTCTCCCACATCAAGGTTTTTGTAAAGGCTGATGATAGAGAGTTGAATGATTCTTTCCCTCCGTTATTTTTGCCCTCACTTTGTTGTTGGGTGGGGTTTTTTTTTGTGATGTATTTAGGGTATGTAGCTCATAGGCTGCCTGGTTTTTGCCATACCCCATTGCACTGCAAACCCTAAGCCTTTGCTCTTTCCTTTTTACAGGAAATTAAAGATTTTAATTTTTCCAACCTGCTGGTGGTCCTTGTTTGTTAAGTATGTGCTTGGGACAACTGTAAGGCTTTTCTTTAAACTTAATTTTGGGTACAGGCATAGTGAGAATCTCAAGCTCCTTTTTCTTACTCATGTGTTTATGCCTGGTTGTGCCATCAATCAGGAGAAAAGTTTATTGATTTTTTTTTTTTTTAAGGTCTTATTCTTCTTAATTTGGAAAATCATAGCTGGAGAGCAGCATTTTACCCTTCAAAGAATTACAGAATGGCTAGATTGGAAAGACCTTTAAGATCATCAAGTCTAATCATTAACCCAACACTGACAAGTCCCCAGCTAAACTATGTCACAGAACTGTAGTGGTTAGAAAAGACCTTTAATGTTACTGAGTCCAACCACGAACCTAATGCTACCAATCCCATCTCTAACCCATGTCCCTGAGCACCTCACCCACCCATTTCTTAAATACCACCAGGGAAGGTGACTCCACCACCTCCCTGGGTAGCTTCTTCCAATGTTTGACTGCCCTTTCCATGAAGAACTTCTTCCTGATATCCAATCTATGGGTTTTGGGTTTTTTTTGTTTGGGTTTGGGGTTTTTTTATGTCTTATTCTTACCTTCTTAATTTGGAAAATCATAGCTGGACAGCAGCACTTCAGTCTTCAAATATCTTGTACTTTTTGACTGTATTTACTAGTTTAAGACAAACTACTTTCCCGTGCCTGTACAGCCACTGACTCCTGACTATCAGCTTCCCAAGGCTGGTGGGTAGGCACAGGTTTTATTTTGGATGCAGTGGTCTTCCTGACTCTCAAGCTCTCAGGGTGCTGGAGCTCAACCTCTGTGCCCTTCAGTGAGGTTGGGCTTTCCCAGCAACTCCCCATCCAGGAGTCAGGATGCAGCCGTGACAAGCACCAAGGGACCAGGCTTGAGCTGCTGCCTTTCAACACAGACACGGCCACTGACAGTTTAAAATCTCTAGGGGCAGCTCTATACATCACTATATAAAAATAAATATTTTTATATATTATTTATTTTTTTTACCTGTATGTCTGTGTGTGTATTTATCTTGCACACATATACAAGGACCTTCTTTTTTCCTTGTTATTTGCTTGATCCAGTACTGAGTGACTGAGTCAAATTTAGAAAACAGAAACAAGGCACGGGGCAAAAAGAAAACACTGAAAATTAAAGGCGTTTATTAATTAATTTATTTAACTTGCATGTGCATTTGTCTCACCAGAAGTTGGTGTTCACAAAAAGAAAACAACCTTTGAAGTAGACAAAACTTTAGTAAACTTGATGAATACTGTTTAAAGTATCTAATGATAAGAAAGTTGCAGAAAATTCTTCACTTGTACAGCCTAAAATGTGCTGAATATTGAAGAAAAAAACCCCCCACCAACCCCAAACCCTTTTTTATTCAAAGATGGTTAAAAAAAGTTTACTTCTGTGGCTAGGGTTACAGTTTTACCTGTATGTCATTGCCTTTACTGGTGCAGCCTGGTTTCCTGAGTTGTCAAGACTACAAAACAGAAACAGCTTCGGAGGCTGCGGGTGCTGCGCTCTCGGCCAGGTTTCTGCAGGTGGGTGCTGGGAACGTGTTTGTGGCGGGGCGGTGGGAGCCAAACACATTTTCTTTAGTGTCTTCTGAAAAAATGTGCAAACAGGGTTAAGAAGAGAAAGCAATGGGGAGTAAGACACACAGACCTAAGAACATTTATTCAATGTTCGAGTATGTATTTAGCTCCTCTTTTCTTTTCTTTTTAAATTGTTTCTCTCCTTTCAAATATGCTTTAACTTTTTAAGGGCTTCTTTACTACTGGCAACTTTTTTTGTCCCAGAGGAAGAGCTTTAAGAAAGCTCCTGCCAGGTTTAGATGTTTGGTTATAATTTACTACAATAAATAACAATTAATTTATTCACTATGAAATTCCATAATAATAAAGAAACTAACTGTGTTTACACAAAAATGGCTTTGTGTTTCTTAATGATATTGTAAAATGAGGTCAGTAAGAAAAAAAACCCAAACAAAAAAACCCTTGAAAAAACATGGCTTTCATATTATATATAATTAAAAAGAACTAATCATTAATAAATAAAATTCATTTATCATTGAAATAATTATGAAGCACTTCCTAAAAATTTTAAAGGCAAATCTATTTAGGCCTATACAGTTAACATGCAAAGTCATCCAACAAATAACACAAAATTTGTACCGCAGTAGTCAACTGTTGCATCAACATTCAAAAAGGTCTAGACAGCAGCACGACTTCTTCTAATATGGCAAACATCTCGGAATGCATCACAAGGGTCTGGCTGAGCTCTGGAGGCTTCTGCTGGCCCTTCCCGTGTCCAGAGCGGGACAGAAAGAATGGGAATTTTTGTGGTAACAACACTGGCCTTGCAGGGGCACAAAACGAAGGGACCGCCACGGCGTGAGATGACCCTTGAGCACAGCTTCGCCGGACGCGTGAGCTCCCGCGGCTGCAGGGACGGGGAGGGAGACCCTGATGGCCACCAACGTTCAGCAGCAGCTCCCGTTGCCGCTGCGTCACCCGTAGCGCTGAGAGGGCCAGCGCCCAAAGCCAGTGCTCCCACAAACATCAGCTAGCACTGGCTGGGCTGTGACGGCAGGGAGAGCGCTCTCCTCACCTTGATGGGAAAATCTGCGCAACCTTCTAACTTCCTAAAGGTACAGGGCTGTGTTTTGTTTTTTTTTTGTTTGTTTGTTTTTCTGTTTTCAAAAGGGTTAGAAAAAGTAGGAAATTTAATCTGCTCAAATTCTTGCTAAGTTACACTTACTACTTCAACTAACACAACAGGTACCTGACAAAGTACTGCAAATTATCAAAACGTACTGTACAGAAAAATTACAAATTTGTTGCAAAATACATTGCGCTGCTATGACAGAGATAAAAAGTGCTTTTTTTTTTTGTCAGAAAAGTGTTCTTCTGGAATAGAAGTGCCGTAGCCTGCAATAAAATTCTGGTGTTTCACTCTGGTTGTGCTATCCTCTACTAATTATCTTTCCAACCTTGTTTGCATTTGGTGCCTTCTGCTTGGATGTACAAGAAGACAACAGCGCTGGGGAGCAACGGTCCGCAGCAGAGCGTGGCCACCCAGCTGGTGGCCAGGATCGCTCCCCGGTCCCTCGCAGCCCCAGAGAGCACCTCCTTGGATTTTCATACACTGTGTTATTTCCACAGGGCTTGTTTTCCTCTGCAAGGTTTCGCTCGTCCTTGCCCATGGTTCCCACACAACCGCTGGGATTCCTGCGCGGTTAATCCAGACTTTGCACCAACCTCCTCCCAAAAAGTTGCCAGCTTCAGCGATGCCTGTGCTGCCTCATGAGGGGCACGATGCAAGAAGGGGGCCCAGCCAGTTTGAGAAATGAGTGTCTCAACAGCTCCTGTGCTGTGGCTCTCTGCGAGGGCTCCCGCACCAGCATCGAGTCCAAGAAGCCCCGGAGGACTGAGGAGACCTGCAACATCGCAGTGGTGTTAGGGGTGGACAAAGACACCTGTCTCCAGCCTACGCTGGGTCTGTGCACGCTGCTTTTCTTGGGAAGGCAAGGGAAACACTGAGCTTTCCTATGGCAACAGATCACAGAATCATTGAATGTTGTGAGTTGGAAGGGACCCACAAGGATCATTGAGTCCAACACTTGCCCTAGCGTAGGACAATCCCAAGATGTTAATGTTGAAAGTACTTGGCTCTCAGTGGAATGCAGAAGAGCACACACTGTGTAGCTCTGCATGTGGCGGGTGAGAAAAGCATTAGCACACACTGAGAGCTCAGGTCTGACTTCTAGAAGCACACCCACAATGTGTGCTTCTAGAATACCCAAAGGCTTTGGCACTGGGCATGGATGTACCAACACATCCACAGCAGGGCTGATATGGTGGCTTGCTCTGGTTCTGGGGAAGGGTGGGAAGTGCAGGGAGCATAAGGCTCTGCCCAGCTCCCTTCACTGTCACCTGCTGCAAAAGCAAAGCCAGGGCTGGGCACAGAAAGGCTACGGTCTGGGCGTGCACCCTCCCCACACGATGCGGGGGGAGTCCTATGTAGGACCCACTGCTCAAGGTGGTACCTTAAAGACACAATTTATCCTTTGGGCACAGAGGTGTGAGGTTGTGGTTTTGTTAAACGTTTGTACGTGCAAGACCCACACCACCTATGGAAAGTCTGACCTTGTGCATGTCCTTCACCCGGGGCGGTAAGTTATCCCGGATTCGGCGCATGGCCTGCAGCGGTGGCTCGTTGAAGTAGGGAGGTTCACCATCTATCATCTCAATCACCATGATGCCCAGGGACCAGATATCCACCTGTAACACACAGGCTGTTTGTGAACACCACAGGGAATACAGGGAGGGGGGTCAACAGGCCCCACACTTGGGTTCGTGCAGACCTCTGTGCTGGCTCACACTGTTGTTCCTGCTGTCTGCATCCAGTCTAAGCCAACAGTCTGGTGAGCCATCACCATAAATCTTTCTTTTTTAACCAGCTGACAATTTTTTCTTCTGAGCAGTACACATCACATCGATGAAATAAATTAGAAACAACTTACAAACCCAGGTCTGCAGCCAGTTTTGGTGATGTCCTCTGGAAGCAAGGCTAAGGCAGGTTTGTTTGAGAGACTGGCTGTGCCCTACTGCACCGCCTTTCAGCTGCACTGATTTGTACCCACTGAACATTTACTCCAGGCTGGCTCTGCACCGCTGCAGACGGGTGCAGCTAGTGGGAGAGCAGAGTGCAGTGCAGCTGCTGTGAAATCCCTTACTTTTATTTCCCCTGAATCTTAAAGACTACAGGAACTCCACTGGAGACCCCAAGCAAAGCGCAAGCACTTACTACCCCTGGGCCCCTTTCCAGTGAGCACAGGTAACACATTATCTAACCCCTTTGGAAAGTGACTCAGCTCCAGCTTAAAAAAAACCCCAAACACCCACACTTTTTTTTTTTTTTCTTCCCCTTGGACTGCTGCAGAGCTGCTCCAGAATCACAGTCCTCTGATAACTGTAATTTCTGTCATTTGCCAGCCCAAATACAGCCAAAGCCAGTTCATACTGCTTTTGCTCTATTGTCAACACTATCCTTCAGCTTAAATACCTTTTTAATTTATTTTTTTTTCCTTCTTCTCCTTTCCCTTCTGGCGGGGAAACCTAATGTACCTGTAAGTTCAGCCACTTTATAATCCTTTCAGTGTTATTAATGGGCTAATAATAGCTGATGTTATTATCCCTGAAATGTCTTCTGCAGTACCACATGTCCTGGGTGCCTGCAGGGTGCTCGTGCTCTCGCTGTTGGGCAGGCGTTCTCCCTGCCTGTGCCAGATCGGTCCCTGAAAAAAACTGAACAACGGGAAGATGCAGCATGTCCTGTCTCAGGTCTCAGCTCATTTTCACAGAATCACAGAATCATAGACTGGTCTGGGTTGGAAGGATCATCCAGTTCCAACCCCCCTACCATCAGCAGGGACACCTTCCACTAGACCAGGTTGCTCAAAGCCTCATCCAACCTGGCCTTAAACACATCCAAACCCCTCTCTATGTGTATATATGTGTATGTATGTATATCCGTGTGTAAATATATCTCTATCTGTCTTGCAGGTTTGCTCTCTGCAGCTGTCACTATAGGCATTATCAAGCAGAAGATGATTCCCTTCACCACACAGAGGAGAAAATGCAGCCGTGTCTCTGGCTGGGGAGGCGTGAGTCACTGTCACAGCTGGGTGCAGAGAGGGGATTGCTCTTCCCAGGCTGGCAGAGCAGAAGTGCTGTGACTCAGAGCTTCCTAAGGGATGGGGTACAGCACTGCAGAGCCGACAGGTCCCCACCTACAGGCTCTTTCTGGTCTCATCTGAAGAGCTCCAATAAAAGCTGTGAATTGCCTTTCTCAGACCATTTGGCAGCGCTTAAAATAGTTCCCACAGATACACTGCTGTGGTTTTTTTTTTTTCCTCCCCCTCCTCTCAACTAATAAGAAATTGAGTACAAGGAACGAGCTGACGCAGAGGCACAGAGGGTGGCAACCCAACCACCCAACCAGCTCCTGTGTTTGGGACCTAACAGGACATGCCTGTGCCTTTGCTGGCAACTCCTTCGGGATCTCAGGCTTTAGGTGGATGAAAGCAGAGTGGACCTGATGCAAATCCTGATGCGACCTGGCTGTGCAGTACGGGCATGCAATCTGACTGCTGGTTTGGCATATGCCAAACCACCTGTAACTGCAGCTCCAGCTTGCAGACTTGATATTGAAGATCATCAAAGGGTCTTTCACAATGTGAAAATGATGCCAGTTTCCTTTAATGCAGCTCCCTATGTAAAGGCATTACATTGTTTAGTGCACTAAACGAAGGTGTTATTTAATGACTTCATCTTGGAGAAATACTTTAAAACGATGTAGCACTCTGGGGCAAACATAATTGCTGCTATTTAGCATATCTGCATAAATGCTTTTTTGAGCTGTACATTTCTCACAGGACTTGATGGGGTCGATCAAGGCACCATGCAGAGGGAAAACAGCTGCTCAGGGTCCGCACGGTGCCCCGCTGTACTCACCTCAGTGCTGTAGGGCAGGCGGGATATCACCTCCGGCGCCATCCAGTACGGCGTCCCAACCAGCGACTTCCTCCTGGGGACCTCCTTTGACACTTGGGCACAGAACCCAAAGTCAGACAATTTTATCTGAAAAGTAAAGAAAAAGCCCCTCTTGAATAACAAGGCAAATTCTTTCAAGACACACATACCTCCAAGAGACACATCTCCGGCACAGCTGAGGGGATGGGGACAGAGCAGCAGCGCTCGCCTGGGATGGGACAGCCGCACGATTTTGGAAGCGTGGCTGGAGATGGCAATACAGCCTGGAGAACACACGGTTAAAGAAAACCAAGGCAAGGAAAAGAAGTGGAAAGAGTGGGAGAGGTTTTTGTTACTAAGGTTGCCTGTCATAGCTCATTGCCTCTCCAGCAGCAAAAGATGTGGAGGTGATAAATAGCTTGTAATATTTTAAAAATAGAAGGAAAGCAATTAATTCTGAAGTAAAAGTACTTTATAATGAATCTACTATTGCATATATACACACCCCATGTTTGCCTAAGTATGTACACTAATATTTAATAATATACATATTGCAAGTGACACACATCACCCCTATTATTTGTATCAGCTATATTATCTGTGAGTTTGCCAGAAAACAGATCAAACAAGTGTCATTCAGCTCTTTTACCACAGAGAACACGATCTAACACTCACAGAGAGCAGCACCCCCTGCCAGAGATTTTTCAAGACCAGGACCTCACACTGTGAACTATCACTAAAGAAACTGTCTCTTTATGTAGTAGGGGAGCTAATTTGGGGAAGGCAGGAAAGACTCTTCTGAAATAGTTGCAAGAGATAAGGGGCACCTGCCCCCTTTGTTTGGCAACTCGGGAATTAAAGACAGTACTGTCCTTGAGTAGCTGTGGCAGTGACCTGAAATAGAAATAATGGGATACACAAGCACTCTGGAGAGCAGCTCTTGCTGCATCATGTGTCTAATTGTACTTTTCTGCCAGGTTTTTTTTTTTTTACAACAAAAATTATGGAAAATTATCACCTCTCCTGCCCCACTGATGTACAATGCCGAGATGAAAACTCCTCCAACCTCCAACCAAAACAAGCTGGTCTGAGTGTTGGTGGCATCACCTCCTTCCAGAAACAGCTTGTTCCTTAAGGTTAAAGTATTTTGGTTGGTTGTGGTTTTTTGTGGGGGGTTTTTGTTTTGTTTTGGGTTTTGTTTGTTTGTTTTTTCCCCTCCAGTATTTATTTGGAGGCCTGGAAGCGACCATAAAGGTTTTCCTGGACACGAGGCTAACCCCCATCACCCCAGCTGTATTAACCCGATAGCTAACATTTGTGTTCTCTCTCAAGCAGACACTGGAGTTAGTTAGAATTCTATTAAAAAATTGTCCAACTACACAATATGGCCTTTTTCACAAAATAAATGCATAAACTGCACAGCTAACTGATACTTGTATGTAAACATGTGAAAATATTTCAAGATATTCTAAGTAGGAACAGTGCAACAGTGACCCACATCCAGGGTCAGTAAGCCATGCATCTGATCACAGCCTCAGTGCCTGGGGATAGGAAATGAGCCCAAACAGCCCCAGGACAACTGAAGGGGGAAGTTCCATAAATCCCTGCATTGTGTAGACCAGCGTTTTATGACCAGCACTGATTTGTTTTCTTTTGGATTCAGTACAGTCATTGCTTTTTTAAAAACTAAAAGGTTATTATTTTTAACAGAATTACGAAATGATTGTTGTTATTTCTAAAACAAAACAAATAATAGCCAAGTTCTTCATGCCAAATGTATTTTTGAGTTTACAGGATGAAGAATTGAAGAAATAATGCATATTTTGGAAGCAGAGCCCAATCTTCTTTTGTAGTAGCACAAGAGGTTTTGCATATCTATTGCACATTCGAGTACATAAAAGAAGACGATTTTCTAAAAAAAGATAATTGCACAACACAGCCATGAAGAAATCTGCAATGCAGATAATAAGTACTGGAGTAATGAGTATAATGAGGCACTGTATGCAGATCCCGAGAGCAGATCAGATGCTATTTCAGCAACATGGATTGAAATCGTAACTGAAAAACTCCTACACATGTGGAATTTTCTTCCCCCCGACAGGATTAACAGGAGCAGCCTGTGACTGCTGCAGGAAGTTGCTTCTCCCTTGGTGAAGCAGGAATCAAATTATAAAGGCAAGCCTTTGATGAGGGAATCAGACCAGGCCTGGGAAGCCAAGAGTTTTACCTTCTGAAGGAGAAGATCTGGTTCCAGACCAACTGGGTGCTCTTTGGTTCAGTCCAACCAGCTAAGACACTCTTGCTTTAGACACAACTGTGTAACACCAGTGCAGCAGGAGCAACCCTTCAAGCTCTACTTACGGGACTCAGTGCCCAGGATTGCATTAGTTTTTATTCAAATTATCCCAACGAGGCCACAAGGTGAGATTCAAGCTAGTGCCCAATTCAAGTAGAAATTAGGGTCTTAAGAGTGATTGGCTTCCCTCCGCCTAAGCCTTTGGGTGCCCCAAATTTTACATGCCTCATGTTTTACTACCCAGAAATACCACAGCACAAAACCACCTTTGTCCTTGCATGGGAATAACAATTTCTTTGAGACCAAGCACTGCTGGTGTAAGTGCTTCTTGTGCTGAGCCCTCAACACAAGAAAGACATGGACCAGTTAGAACAAGTCCAGAGGAGGCCACAAGGATGATCCAAGGGCTGGAGCACCTCTGCTGTGAGGACAGGCTGAGAGAGTTGGGGCTGTTCAGCCTGGAGAAGAGAAGGCTCTAGGGAGATCTTATAGCGGCCTCCCAGTACCTGAAGGGGCTACAAGAAAGCTGGGGAGGGACTTTTCATAAGGGCAGTTAATGACAGAACAAGGGGAAATGGCTCTACACTGAAAGAGGGGAGGTTTAGATTGGATACTGGATATAGGAAGAAATTCTTCACTGTGAAGGTGGTCAGACACTGGAACAGGTTGCCCAGAGAAGCTGTGGCTGCTCCTCCCTGGAAGTGTTCAAGGCCAGGTTGGATGAGGCTTTGAGCAACCTGATCTAGTGGGGGGTGTCCCTGCTGATGGCAGGGGGGTTGGAACTGGATGATCTTTAAGGTCCCTTCCAACCCAAACCATTCTATGATTCTAATGTTCTTTTTGTGTGCAGACTTTATTTTGCTTACTGAGCAGGTCGTGTGCAGCATCTTCTCTCCTTCCACTCATTAACAACACAAAGAAAGACCAATTCACTGACAGCACCATCCCATCCAAGTACATGGCAGTGTGAGACAGATACTATCAAGCATCTTGTAAGTGTACCTACAAAAGCACCTCTCACCATCAGGGGTGTGTTTCAGCAGTAATGTGGAATATTTCCTATTCGTATAGATTGATGTTAGCCTCCTAACTAGCTTGGGAAACAGAGCAAATGGATGAAAACTTGCTAACTAAAGGATAACTAAATGTAGTAAAAAAAAAATAAAAAAAATTGAGGGGCATCAGAGTGCAGTATTAAAGAGTATCTCCCATCACCCACACGGCATAGTTTTTTCTGACACTGCTTTTTGATGGCTCTGATTCCCCCGGGGGGACTCTGCATGCAGTGCAGATGTCAATCACCAGCCAGGCCAGGCCTGTGTTTTCCCCATTCGGCTCTCTAATAAGTTATTCACAGGTTGCACCTTGGTCTCAAACGCCTGGCTTATTTTTTAAAAAGTTAAGTGTCACTTTGAACATGCACAGGTATTTTCATGCCAGCCCCAAGAGATGGCACCCCAGGGGAAACATTGGGCGCTCACCCTCCCGTCGCTTGTGAGAAGGATGGAGTCGCTTTTGATGTCGCGGTGGATGACACCTTGGTTGTGCAGGTAGGACAGGGCTCTCAGGACAGACAGGCAGACGGTCGCTATCTGCTCCTCATTCATCCTGAAACAGCAAGGTGGAAAAATGAGCTGAGCATTCATGAAGACAGTGGGAAAGGGGAGCTGGAGCAAAGAGGCACAAATTCCCCTTCACGCCAGGAAGCAGTCAGCCAGGAGATCTTTTATGCTATGGCTCTGTAGCATAAAAGCTTTTATATAGCATCATGTCTGACTCTCTGGTCCTATTTCTGTCAAAAATGGGGAGATGGGGGGTGAGGAACAACTCTGCAATGAGGTCTGGGTAAGTCTTCCTGCAGCACCAAAAAAGCAGCGTGTACTATGTGATGTAGCATGTTACAGTGAGCATGCTTCCCTCTGGGACATAATGGAAATGCCTTATTGAGAGTAAACTGGGGAGGGTAAATCGCTACTGGGATGGAAAAAACCATGAGAAAACCCACGCTGAATTGTGCAGATGAAGCATCAGGCTCTGGGTGTAGCTCTTCCAGAGCACTTCCTTTTGCTTTATGCCTTCTCTAAAACAAATATTCAGGGAATTGCAGTAGAAAAATAAACAGCAGGAGTCCTAATTCCTCTGCACGTGTGCAAAACCCAGTCTGGAAGAAGCTGTCTGCCGCAGTGGGATGGCCGGGATGGGTGGTGTACCCCGACCTCAGTGCTGGATGACCCCAGCATCTCTGTTATATGAGTAGAAAAAGACTGGTGGAGATTTCTACTTTAACTTTGTGTTCCATCTGCAATATTTTAGTAAAACATTTGAGGGAAGGTTATGCAATAAAAAAAACCCCAAAACCAAAAAACCCTAGAAGATTAAGGAAAGACTATTTTAAATAAAAAAAATATAGATGACAGCTCTTAAGAAGTGGTGTTCTGGGAACATCTGTTTGCCATTAAACTCCTGTCAGAAATATCTAAGATAGAGCTTTTAATGTTTTGGGGAGCAGCAGTTAACAAACGACATGCAATATTGTGATTTATTTCAGCACATGAGCCAAGGCAACACTAAGAAAATAAAATACCTGTGTTACAACTCTGCTTTTGGTGGGATCTGAGAGCATCATTGAACAACGAGAGAAGAAAACTTTTCTAATTTACAATTCCTTGCTTTCTTCTTGCTCACCCAAATACTCCCCCACTGGAACGGTGTAGGATTTTTTTTTTTTTTTTTAAATTCAAGAGGAATAAATTAAAATAAAGGCCTCCTCTTTGCTATCTCATTTTATCCTGCTTATTAGGAAAAGATAAGTGAAAAGCACATGTAAAGAGAGCTGTAAATTCTGATGTCTCCACTCAGAAAAGCAAGAGCAGTTCCATACACTACAGCTTTTCTGCTGGAGAATAGTCCTGTTTAAAGGTACGATATCAAATGAAATATGGGAACAAGCTCTACTGTAAGCACAAATATCCTGATATAAAAATACTTTTCCCATTATGTTTTTGGCTAAGTTTACAGTTAACATTTCTGACAGTGTGGTTACATGGATATGGAGAGAAATCACCCTTACAAATGATGTAGTTACAACAGCAAAAACAACAATATGAATCACCAAACAGGAAAAAGAAGATTTTTTTCTTTTTTTTGCCATTTGATGAACTAATGGATAAAAGTCATATCACTGCTAAATTACCTTCTAAAGCACTGGCAAATCCCCGTGTACCAGCAAGCCCTTTCAAGTATTTCTTTTCCCTTCTATTTAAAAAAATCCAGTAATGACAGGAATTCACCTGCAGTGGCTTATTTATGCTGGTAAAGTGAGCACTTTACAGTGTGTGTATAAGTATGTGTGTATATATATATATGTATATACATACACACATATATAGCTATACACATACATGTATCTGTATGTATGTATATTTATTTTCCATGTGTGTATATTGTATGCATGTGTGTATTTTTATGCTTGTATCTATGTATTTTGCATGTATATACAAATACACAGCAATAAATATATCTTAAAAAATCCATATACAGAGCCAGGAGGTACCCAGCTTCCCTCAGCACAAGGAGAGCTCTGGAGGGCACGGTCCAGACGCATCCACGAAGGAAAGCTGCGGCATGTCCTGCACCTGGGTTGGGACAATCCCAAGC
>NW_010293863.1:0-465 GCF_000700745.2 Antrostomus carolinensis
CCTCATGAAAAGTCCCCTCGGAAATAAATTGGGCATCTGGAGCTGTGAGTAGCCCTGACTGATGCGGGACCCTCTCAAAAGCAGAAGGACTCTGTAATACTAAGGTTCATCTCTTCCACTCACAGCTTCTCTGTGCAGAACCATGGGGAGCTCCCCAGGTAGACTGAGAGCTGACCCTGTCACCTGGCAGAGTCCCTGCCCCACCACACAGACCCCTGGGCTGCAGGGACCCTGCTCTCAAGGACAGCCCTGGACACCCCTGCCTGCACACCCACCTTCACACCCCTGCAGCCATCCCCACAACAAGGCAGCCCTCATGCCCTGGCCCTTTTGATGCTCTGGCAGGGAAGCCCTGCTCAGGAGCATGTCCTCTACACTAGGGAAACTAGGAGAGTCCTTCTCAAAGCTCCTACAAGCTGTGCGATGTCTGAGCATTCAGAGTTCCCTGCAGGAATCACAGCTTCA
>NW_010293864.1:0-360 GCF_000700745.2 Antrostomus carolinensis
CCCAGGTCCCCATGGGACACCCAGATCCCTGTGAGACACCCAGGTCCCCATGGGATATTCAGGTCCCTGTAGGACACCCAGATCCCCGTGGGACACCCAAGTCCCCATGGAACACCCAGATCCCCATGGGACACCCAGATCCCCATGGGACACTCAGGTCCCCATGGAACACCCAGATCCCTGTGAGACACCCAGATCCTTGTGGGACACCCGGGTCCCCATGGGACACCCAGGTCCTTGTGGGACATCCAGATCCCCGTGGGACACCCAGATCCTTGTGGGACACCCAGGTCCCCATGGGACACCCAGATCCCCGTGGGACACCCAGGTCCCCATGGGACAGGAGGGTCCCGGGGGGCT
>NW_010293865.1:0-69453 GCF_000700745.2 Antrostomus carolinensis
TGAATGGAGTTACCAGGTGCCTCACAGGGTGGAGAAAGAGGAAATCCTTCTCCCATCGCACCCGTTTGAGTTGTGAAAACATCTACGACGGGGCGGTGTGGAGGCCGAGACTATCATTTGTCTCAAAAGAGTTTTGGCAAAGTGCTGAGGGGCATAACGGCTTCTGAGCACAGCGACCTGGGTGTAGTTTCCAGTTCAGGGTGGCCCGTAGCTGTTAGTTGTTGTAAAGTTGTTGTTAACACCGGGGAAGGATCACGTCTACTTAGGCTGTTCTTTTGTGAACGCTTGCCCCAGGACCCTGGGTAGCTGGACCTCTGATTTTATTCAAAGCAGTTGTTAATATATGGTCATGAAAATGGGATTTTATTTTTTTTTTCCAAAATATTTCTTCATGAGCAAGAAAGGGAACAGCTTTAGCTACAAGACTCCTTGGTTCACGGGCAGACAAATCCAAGATGAAGTTGGGCATTAATTTGTAAAAATGAGATTGAATAACTAATGGAACAATTTACAGAAGGACGTGTTCCTACAGGAATAATTATCTCTGAAGGTCATCACAGACTGTGCTGGTCTCAAGTAATGTAAATATTTTTAAGTCCAGGACTAATTTTATTACCTCTGTTTTTCACACTAAAGAAGGAAGCCCTGGAAGACATGCTGTTCTGTGCCCCATTTTTCCTGTAAAGGCAGGCTAGCAGTGCAAAGGGAAGAATTCAAGAGAATAGGCAGGTATTCCCCAAGCTGTTTGCTATTGAAGTGCTGCTTGAAAAGCTGAGTGCATTTTTCTTGGAGGTGGTCTCATGTGATCTGATGCCTGCTTCAGGTAATATATTTTTCAGGCACTTACTTAAAATAGCTGCTTCTTTCTTGATTATTTCTTGTGAATCTCTCAAGCTCAGTAGGTCTGCTCTCACAGGTTATGTAGGGGGAAGTTGTTTTCATGAAAACTTTGAGGAGATTGTCAGTACTATTAAGACTTCTCTCAGTTTTGTAAAATTATGTATTTAATGTCTGATGGATTCTGAGAAGCAAGAGAGGTGGTTTGTGGCTTTTTTTTTTTTTTACTATTTATGTACCTGGAAACAGTAACATTGTGTATCAGATGAGACTGATTTACATTTGACTTCATATAAAATGAAAGTTGACGTTGCCTGATGGCACATGGCCAGTTTCCACTACCTAGACCTTTACAACTGCTGTGAAGCGTCATGTTATTTGTACTCTTAATTTGCACAGAGGTGCAGCATTAAAGGTAGCTATGGGCAAAGTGCCTCTAGTTGAAGTTGATCCATGTGTGACTGCCAAATACTGCAGAGATTCATTGGTAAAGCATCTATTTTGTTTCTTTCAGCTGCAGCCTGTGGAGCCAGGTGATGAATATTGTGACTCAGGCAGGTCAGAAATCTCTGTAGTGGTGCTCTGTGGTTTAGTACTCATTGCTCATAGCCCTGGAGGTGTAAATATGATGCTACACAGTGGAATTTTTCCTTTTTTTTTTTTTTTTTTGGCAAGGACCTTTATCTTTCCTGTGGACACCTTTCCTCCTTTGGATTACACAGAAAATGTGACTTTAAACAGTATCTCTGAACTTGGTGTATCTTTGTCCAGAACAGGGATTGCTGGACATTCTTGCTTCGCTTCCTTTGTATAAATGTTTTCCAGTACTGTTTTTATATGCTGTTCTTCCCCCATAAGACTAGGTTTTCTCCTGTTACACAGAACTGAACTTTTCTGAAGACTAAATCAGAGGTTGTGCTCCAATTCTGGCAGAAACTGGACAGCAAAGTAGAACTGTGGGAGGAAGGGAGTTTTCTCAGTCATAATTAAGGTAGTTAAGTGCTGTCTTAAAGAACTGGTTTCATTTGTGTTACGGGTCAGGCTTCTACCAGACCTCCCTGTTGTATTTCCTCTGCTGCTTATGTTCTTGGATCTGATTTGCAGAATTTCTGATAAACAACTGTAAGGGCAGTTGCAACTGAGCAGGTGCTGTGCTTTGACATATGAAACACACTATAATGTCATATACTTTGGAAAGTCAGGCCTTGAGCACCAAAATCTGATGTATTCTCTTTGCCACAATTCTTGCAGGATAAAGTGAGGATAATTCTGGAAAATAAGTTAATGTTTAAGTAGCATGTAAATACTATACTGATGGAGAAATTAATAATTCTGATTGCAGAATAGTGTATGGATAGAATGCAGTAAGCAATACCTGAGGTCACACATGTAACAAGCAAACTGGCTAAAAATGACTGTTCATTTTAATGAATATTCAGATTAACTCTAATTAGAATAAGGGAATCTTTAAATTTATCTGGTTTTCTGTTTCATGTCTTTTCAGTCTGCTTCTGTTGAAATACACAGGGGAAAAAGAGAGAAATCAATGGAAGTTCTTTTTTAATTTTTTAGAGCTCCCTGGGTTAGTAAAGATACAGGGGGAATTGCTTCCTCTGTCTTACTGGGATGTCAGGCTGAAACACCCTTAATTTTCCTTCGTAGAGGAAAGGGTATAGAAAAGTTATTTTCCCTTAAATTAGATACTGCTTTGATCACACTGATCTGTGCCTCTGGTATGGCTTATCAAAGTCATAAGCAGTAAAAGCTGTAGTGGTGCTGAACTTCTTGAATGCGAGGACATGCTGCAGCTTTTGGTGTAATTTGTTAAATTTCACCAGCTGCTCCCCTTCCGAGGGTGAAGATGGAGGCTGGCAGGAATGGGCTTGTGGAAGGGACTGCTTGCTTTTTACTCCTGTGATTATGCCTCAGAGGAGAGGATGGGCATGCAGCACAGAATCGGAGCGTTTCTCCCCAGCTTGGCATTGCACTGTTCTCATCACTGACCTATGGAAGAGCTGTGGTGCTCCAGCTGGGGCCAGGCCTGAGCTGGGAACAGAGACTACCCTGGAGAAATGGACTGTCACCTTAGACAAAGATACCTTTACCAAGAATCTTGAATGCATGAGGAAATAAGTGACTAAAGAGTGGTGCAATACAGATAAGACACAAAAGTCAGATAGGACAGAAATGTATAAGCTTGAATAGATGGGTAATGAATGCAAAAAAAAAAAGTTTATTTGTTATTAAACATTTATTTTACCCTGCAGATCACTAGCAGATGGCTAGTTTGCTGCAGGATAAATTTTACCTAAGTTGCAAGTAAGTTTCCAAGATGGTTTCAGGGAATCTGTAGATTGTAACCTCAGTATCAATAATGACTGAGGGAATGCCATCTTGGACACAACTCTTCCTTTGTTACCTTAATTTGTGTGAAGTGATTGGATACTGTTAATACTAAACTACTGATTCCGGGGAAAATGAATGTATCTTGCTAATAGGAAGTTATCCTTTTCCACATTAGGTTATAAACAGCCAGGAGAGACATTTCTTAAGCTCTTTCTGACCTCTGCCCTGAGCCTTGTTAATTATGTGCTTTTGAATCTTGTTCACCTCCAATCTTTCCTGGTTGGTCACCTTATTTTCTGTTAGCATAACAAAGCTCAGTTAGCCTTATTCTTCCTATGATTTTTTTTTTTAAAACTCATGCCTTGCTAAGCTTCAATATGTATGTTAATATATTGAGGGCCTGCTAAAAGAGCTAAGGTTAAATTATAGTTCTACATAGACATGGGGCTGGAACAATAATGAGTTGGCAAATTATTTATACTTAACAGATTGTTATGTGGTGTTATGTGGAAAAATTGTGTGAGCTTTTACTCTCTTGCTGTCTCATCTGTACAACTGGAAACCAGTCTCATGGGACACAAATTCCTGTCTGGTTAGTTTTAGTTCCAAGTCTATGTGCAAAGGGAAAGTTGAAGAAAGGTATTTCAGAAAAGCTGAGAGAGGTGAAATGTTTTTTGATATGATTAAGTATCCTCCTCCCCAGCTGATACCTGTAATGACAAGGTTTGCAAGGCCCATACATTGGTTCTCCACAACATAGTTTCTGATATACTTGTGTTCAAAGACCCTGTGTATTGATATTTGTGAAGGGCATAGCAGTGCTGGAATACTAGATAATGCTGTGACTTAACCTGGAGCATTACACTGAATAACACTGCGTTCACTAACTGCAAGTTAGTATTTTCAAACAATAGTTTAACGCCTAGTGCTAGGTTTATTTTTAAAAAGCAGTGTAGACTATTGTTACTGATAGCAGCCCAAATCTTTGAGTGTTGGGTTTGCTTTACATTGCTGCTGTAAATGTAGAGAGCTTGTATTCAAGTTAGTGTTGGGGGATTTTATTTTTTTTTTAGAGTAAATCTACTGAAACAGATTTCCTAGTGTAAAAATTTACTTCTCCAAATCCATATCGGCTGCAAAGCAGTATTTATCATCCTGTTGGGAATGGTGATTCTCAAGGTCATGTCTAGTTGGAAGCCTGCCTTGATAAGTGTTTCCGTTGCACTGACCTTCATGGTTCACTGCAAGACTGCTGAAGTCCAGCTTCAACTGGTAAAGTTAGATGGTCTGAAACCATTTGACAAGAAGGCACGGGAGACAAACGACGAGTATTCTGCTGTTTCTGGATTTTCAGGGGGAGTTTAAGTTCTTTATTAATGCTTCTTAAAGGAAATGAACTGCCATGGAGTAGGAGTGTAGCTTTTTCAGTAATGAATACCTGGATAAAGTGTAGGAAGAACTATCAGTTTTTCTAGTGAAGAGTAATCACTAGTGGAATCCCAGGATTCCACTAGTGTGGAACTGTGGATCTGTGTTTAGGCTTGTGTTGTCCAACAGAGTTATAAATGATCTGGAAGAAAGGCTGAGTAATGAAGTGACAGTATATGCTGAGAATCACAAAATAAAGGTAGCAGGAACAAAAGGTGACTGGAGTTGCAGAAGGTTCTCACAGTACTTAGTTGTAGGCAAGTGGTACTTGATACTATTAGATAGAAAATAGTGTGCACGGGGAAAAAACGACTAACTGTGGTGTTAGTGATGAGCTCTTAAGAATCTGCCATTCAGGAAAGAGATCTTTTAAGTAATGCAGATAAAACTCTGAAACTCTCTCAGCAGCACTCAAAACAGAAAAAAAAAAATAAGAGGGGAGGGTGAATAGAAGGGAAAGGAAGGTCCCTCAGAAAGGGAGAGGGAGCAAAACAGAATGCCATGGTATAAATCCTTGGCATGCTTGTGTAGTGAATAACATACCCCTCTGAAAGTTAGGGGCAGACATTCTCCCGTCTCCAAAGACTAGGGAAAAACACAGAAAAGCATGATTGAAGCAGCTTTTGTAAAAAGAGTAACCAAATAAAGTGTGGCTTAGCCTGTAAAATACACGATTGGAAATAGGATAGGTAAGAAGAGGATTATGATAGCAATCTGCAGCCATGGGGATATGAAGCAATTGTTCCTTGTTTATTTTGTCACTTGAACATGGCAAGAATGAAAGGACATCAAAAGATGCCCAAGCAAAAGGTGATGACTTTTGACAGAGGAAGTATTAAAACATGACTCCTTGGTTCCTCAGAACCTTTCTGGGTCCATGGCATCCTTTGAGGAGAAGTTTCACAGGTTTCCTGCATGTGTGCTTGTTTTAACCTGCTTCCTGTAGCATTGCTTGGTCGGACCTAGTTCTTATGTTGGAGGAGAAGGTGAGCAGTCAGACCCTATCTGCTCTTTCCATGCCCATTCGTTATTTTGAAGATTCTCTTATTTTTCCAGAGTCATCTTTCTTGTAGTCTGAAATGCCTGGTCCTGCTCAGTCATTCCTCACAGACAAGCTGTTCAAGACCTTTGGATCATTCTTGCTGCCCATCTCCTAACCTTTCTTCTAAGACCATATGAAAATTTTGGTCTCCAAGAGTGAACAGCTTCCTCTTGCATAATGTGTTCTATCAGTAGGTCCCTGAACGTTTTACAGAGGACAATAGTGTCATTGTTGCTCCTTGAAAGACAGGTAGCAAGAGGGACAGAAGGTATGAATTAACTCAGGTGGTTATGAGAGCAGACACTCGAGAATGTATTATTTGAAAATAGTGAGGCTTGTAAGGGGAAAGCACTATATAGTGATAATACTAGTTTTTGAAAAGCAGTTCAAAAATCCCTTTCTGAATGTGGTTCTCACTGCTCTGGATATTGTGCTCAGTTTGGGTTCTTGCGTCTTGAAGTGTGTAGTTGAACCAGAAAAGCTTATGAGAGGCAGGGGAAATGATCAAAGGTGCAAACTGGCTTCTATACAAGAGCAACTGAATAACTAAGGGCTAATAATCCTGGAGCAGAGAAGGCAGAGGGATGACAGGGAATTCTGTAAACTCAGGAATGCTGTGGACAGTGTGCATACAGGGCTAGTGTCTGTGCTCTGTTCCAGTACGAGATCTGGACATACTGAAGCAGGTGAGTGACAATTGAGAGGGGTGGTAGGTGGTGGAATGTCTTGTCAAAAGATGCTCTGGATGCAAAAAGTTTCCATGGCATCCAAGGGATGCTCAAGCACATGGGAGGGAAATCCTTTGAAGGTTACCAAGTACACAGCAACCACATCCAGCTTCACAGTTCTTGTGAGCTGAAAACAGTTGGAGGCCAGGAGAGTACTCCAAGGAGATATCGTATATCTTCTTCTAATGCTATTCCTTGAGTATTGGCATATAGCCACTGTTGGAGTCAGATGCAGTTGTTCTTGTTTAATCCCAGAGGATGGGATTCATCTAATGTAATTTATAATCTCAAAATTAGATTTTTTAAGATGAGTGGGGTGATTCTTTGAGGTGCCTGCCTCTGCATTGCCTAACACTTCATTTCCAGGTAGCTAGTTTAAATTAGATGAAGCCCACCTCGTTTATGTTTATGTAAGAACAGTAACAAATTGCAGAATTCAGAAAAGGAATATAGCAATGACTTGGAAGACCTCTCTCTTCCATACTTTCTCTAGCAATTCTGGAAAAGGCTAAGAAGTGGATTAATTATAGTGTGTTAGTACTTAGAGGTGAGGAAATACATCTTCCTGAAAGCTTTTTAAAGTTAGTTTAAGAAAACCTGATACCTGTTTGCTGGTACATGGTGTTGAACTTACTCAAATTGGAAATAATTACCCCACTTCTATAGTGCATGTAACTAAGTATTGAAGCACTTGAGCATATGAAGAAATGTACTCTGGTTCAAATAGGACTTCTCAGATTGACTAGGTTAGATCCTCTGACCTGGGTTATGGGGGATACCAGTATTTGTAGTCATCATGGTCTGTTGCAGTCTCTAAAGCATGAAATAGCTTGGTGCTAAAACTTCTTAAAACTAAATTAGGGATGCCTTGACATTGTAAGTGGTGTAAGAACCTCTAATCCTAAAACTTTACAGATGCAATTATAAATGATTTCTTTTACTACAGCTGAAATATATGCATGTGTGTCATTTCCACTGGCCATGAGGATTGAAAAGTTACCACAGCTGCAGTTCCTATCTAAATCCTATGTAGAAAAAAGTCCTTTTGAATTAACTATATGTGCTGCCATTAAGGGCATCAAAATGTTATAAGCTGTAAATAGATAAGAAATACAGGACAAAGGAACAACTCAGACAATTAGTTTATTTTCTTCTTAACCTCAGTATCGAAGGAAAAGTGACCCTTTTAGTCTCTTGTTCAAACTGTTTTGTGCAAAATTGTGCAAGTGATAGCAAATTGAAAATCGGTTCCTTTGTAATGAGGTTCAAAATAATTTGTATAAATGGCTCATTGTAACATTTCTGCTGAATTCAGCAGTGGATTTGTTACAAAAATTTCTTACCACAGCTACTGCTGATGTAATTCTGCCATAGTTGGAGCATCTGGTGATGTGTTTACCACTAGATTTTCAAAGTTTTTCAGTGGCTGTATAGAACACTACAACATTACTAGCGGCCGTGTGAACCCTGTCAGTTCTGGCAGTGGTTGACTGGGCCATTGGAGCAGCAACCACTTGGCTGTGTGATCAGAGACCCTTTGGATTTCGTGGAGTGTGGCTCAGTGTCAGCTCCTTTACAAGCTGCAGAACAGCTCTCGTAACTGAGTCACCTCATCTCATCCTGTCTCCATCGTCAGAGCGAGCATTTATAGTGTACTTTTGACTTTTAGTTTTCCATGTTCTGACTAGAGCCAGGTAGTAAGGGAAGTAATGATCTAACTCAGGATCCAGTGCTATTCTGTAGTGGGTTTAAAAATTAAAGAGTTTGAGTAGAAGATTAGTACTCTTTTTTTTTTTTTTTTTTTTTTTCTTTTTCTCCCCTCCCTGACCGACAAAGTACCAAAGATTGTCTGGAAGTTGTGCTTTGCAAGAAAACATTGCTATGCTCTTTGCCTGCTTTTGTCTTCTATAATCAATATAATTTGCTCCCAAATCTGCTTTGTTCAGTAAACTGTAGACAAAAGTCAGGCATTTCTAAATAAGACAATGCAGTTATATGCTGCTTTTTAGCACTACAAGCTTCTCAAAGAGGGTAAGACCTGACACCTGATTATATAGCTAGGATGATACTTCTGAAACTGTATTGATGACTCCAAATGGCAAAACTGTTGTTCTGTCTTTCTTTTGCAAGAATACCAAACTGGAGAGCTTTTCCTACCACTTCTTCCACTAGAAATGAGCACAGTTGCGTAGTGACACCCGTGCTGTGTGGTGGTGCAGAAAGGGTTACTTTACTCCATACTGCATGTTATGGTGGTTTCTAACTTCTGATCACTATAATGTTGTTGCTAGTGCTGGAGATAGGAGTTCAAGAAGATTTTTGCCTAATATGATACTTTTGGAGGCAGTAGTGGGCTGTCCTGTGGCTTTCTAGACTTTGGCTTGCAAGTAAGTCAAGCGCTGGCTGACAATTCCCATCCTAACAGATTGTCATTGTTCATTTATTTAACTCCAGCATAATCTTTGCATGAATAGAGTTTCTTATGTGTCTTATAGAATAACCTTTTATATCATTAGTATCTGCAGTAATTTTTTCCTTTGGAGAGCGATTAATGTCATCTTGCAGATAGGAAGGATATAAAGCATTATTCTGCAGTCGCACAAGAAACCCTATTCATTCATAGTTTATGTTGTGGAGCCAATCCTGTATCCTCAGGGTTGGAGTTCGTTTCGTGGCAGCAGTCCTAATTGCGGAATCTTTCTACAGTATATCTGAACTGGGGGCTGTTCTAGAGCCACAACTGGAATGAAATGGCAGGCTGAAAAGAAGGAAATATGGGTGTTTCTTAATGCATTAAGTCTTGCCATTGTTGCTATTCATAAATAGTAGGTTTTAGTCACCAACTGAAAGTCACAACAAAAGCACATTCAAGCTATGCTTGAGGCCAGGTTCCCAGATCTGATAACAGGAATACTCTTCTCCTAGTTTTTGTCTTGACTAGGCTTACATGCTGGATCATGCATGATGGATTACTGTAAAACGAAGCTGAACGTGTGCTACCCTGGTCAAGGCAGTGGAGAAATGAGAAAAATGGTTTCTACTCTGTACCTACATGCATTTGTGTTGCCTACACAATTTTCTTTTTTTTTTTTTAATTGTCTTGTATAGGTGGAGTCAAGTACTCCAGCACCTTGAATAACCTTAGCATGTTTTTGCAGACAGTGATAATATGGCAAGTAGTAAATAATCACTGAGAAGACATTAGTAAATCTGGTTGAAAAGAGGATATTGGGTTTTTGATAATTGATTCTTTGATTACTTCCTTCCCTGACACAGCAGTAAAAGGTGCTGACAACAGAGGCAGGAGGTAGCAATCTTGTGTTAGCCTTGGCAGCTTTGTGTCTAAATTATGTCGATATGTGATAGTACCAGAGAAATACAGACAAACTGGAAAGAGATTAGAGAATGCAGCAAACGTGGCTGCAGAGCCTGCCTCATACTAAAACAGAAAGGGCTGACTGCAGCATGGCTGAGCAATGGCTCAGGGCATAAGCACCTAAAATTATTTGGGAAGTATGAAGTGGAGATGGTGGAAAAGTGTCGTTACTGGGCATAGTTGGAAATACAAAGTTGAACTAAAAAAGAGTCAGTTTAGGTTGGGAATCTGGGAGAGCTTTCCATCAGAGAACTCGTGGGATAATCTTACAGACACAAAAAGCTGAGCCACACCTCCTTGTTTGCAGGTGGCATAAAGGATGGGAGAAACAGACTCAGTCCCAGTGAAAGGGGCACATGTGTAGTGAAGAAATTACTTTTGGAGTTATAGAGAAGGAGACAGTGAGTCTAATACATTATTTCTCTAATTAAAGAATAACTTAAGATGTAATTATTTCTCAAATTAGATATAAACCAGACTGTGGTGAAAAGATGACCAGTTTCTCTTGCTGCATATGACACAGAGGGAGAATGAAGATCTGAAAAAGAAAGTCCCATGCTTTCTCAGAAGCAATATTAATTCTTCATCAAATCTATTGTTCTGAAGACCTCTGCATTCTCTGAATATTATCTAACTTTTATTTTGGGGAATGCCAGAAAGCTTGTTTGTAGTTGATGGAAACTCAGAAAACAAAAAGCAGCAAACTTCTCACCCAGGAGGTGTGAGAAGGCACTCTCAGGGAGTCCATGGGTTATTAGATTTTTTGTTTTGTTTTGTTTTGTTTTAGACATAGAAGGCTGGGTTTTCCTGTCTGAACAAAGCCCATTAATTCCTGTAAGATGAAGGTGTTGGGGACCCAATGGCCCTTTTTTTTTTTTTTTTTAAACTGTGGCTCTGATTCAGCAGAGCATTTAGCCCACCTGGTAGTGAAGCCTGAGAGTCAGCAACTCAGGGATGTGGAGTCTTATTATCTAAGTTTGTGCCTGATGGATAAGCACCCCGGGGCTTTAAAAACAGTTCTGTTTCCACCCTTTATCCCCTGGCACCCTGACTCACTGCTGTGGCTGGGGCACACCTCGTACCTCTGATCATCCCTCTGGAAGGCCCTCCCACGCCTGTGGGGCTTTGGGGCAGTGCCAGTGGGTGTAGAGGGGAGTGGTACAGGGCAGGCACAGAGGTGTGCTGTGAAGCTGGCCCTGGTACAACGTGCAACTTGGCCCGTGGTGTTTGATAGGCAGGTGGCAGCCTGTTAGAGATACCAGCGTGGTAGTTGGAGCAGTTAGTTCTTCATCTTGAACACAGTCAGGTCAATGCTTTATATAATCCAAAGAACAAATCGGGAAGGTTTCTTTACAGTGTGCAATTCTACCTAATTGCAATGAGCAGACATGGCACATTCTTAAATCAGTGCTTCTCTATTTCGAATTAAGGCTTTAAAATATGTAAAATGTGAATGTTTGTCAGTCTGGTGCTATCCCCCGTCCTTAATTGTAACAGCACCAAACTCTAAGGTACTTTGGTTTTGTGTGATACAGGCTTATGAGTTAAGACACTTAACATGCATGGAGGGCAGTCCTTGCATCAGATGCAGGTCTGTCTTTTCACATAGTGCTAGATATTTACCTTTGGATTTAATGTCTTATGGATGGTTTTCTGTTTGTACAGGAACAAAGGGTGCTCACAATGTCATTGGAGTGTTTTACTTTGGTTACTGAAATATTCAAGAAAGATGAAGCAATGTCTAAAATTGAAAACCCTTAAAACTGGGATTTCTTATCTTTTCATACAGTGTTAGGAGCCTTTGTTTTTGTGGTTTGTTTTTTGGGGGTTTTTTGTTTGTTTTTTTTCCTGGTGCAATTCTGACCATGATGATAGGAAATGCAGCTGGAAATGGCTATGCCAAGTGTAAACCACTCAATTCCTAGTTTTCAGAGGCTTAAACTTTGTAAAAATGTTACTTTCTGCTCTTGATGTTTACACCAGCAGACTTATAAATAGCAACATATTTTATTTAATGGGTTGTTAGAGGATGAAAAACAGTTATTTCTCCTTAAAATATTTTGCCATGGTCCCAGAGACCTTGGTGAAAGGCTATAGAAGACAATGTGGCCTTTACTAAAGGCCATGCATTCTTAGAGGCATTCATCTACTTTGCTCCAGGCTGTTTGCAGCTTTTTATAATCCAGAGATCTTGGAAATCCTGAAAGTGCTTTTCTCTACTGCTCTTTGACTTATCTTTAGTGTCTTGGAAAATCAAAGTCAGAACTTCACAGCATAATCAAAATGTTTTGCTCCATTAGAATTAAAGGTAATGTTTCGTTCAATCTGGGGGGGGGGGGGGAAGGGGGGGGGGGGGGGGGAAGCAAGTCTAAAAAAAAAATTAATGAGTGGTTAAAATAGAGCTGTTAAAATGGCAACACACAGGCAGCCTGTGTATAAATATAGGCTAGCTCCTCAGCAGTGTTCTTATATGGTAGATCTGAGTGGAGGAAAAATATCAGCCTACTCTTATTTTGCACAAGCCTGCGTGTTGGTTGTTACAGTCTGGTGCCATATGTTTGGTACTAGACAAGTCTGTATATTACATGGAAATTATAATGACTCTTGCGTTTTTTTTTCCTGTTGCAGGGACCTACCTTATCAGCATGAGAGGGGAATCTCACAAGCACACTGTGGATTTTTTGTCTATACATGCTACTTGATTACCTTTTACTGATCCACCCAAAAATAGAGAAGAAGAGTTGAACAAAAATCATTGTCTTGTCGCTTCTGCCTAAGAACTGGCTGAATTTTATGACACCTGCTGGAGAAGCTACGTGGACCATTAGAAATGGAGCAACTTGTGTTGCATCTCTGATCAGCAGAGCTTTCTGCATGGAGTACAAGAAGCAACTTGCCTTAAGTTACACCATATACAAGTTGCACTAATTATTGTAACTAACTGTACTGCTGGTACCACTCTAGACTTCACTAGAGGTTTCTGGGGCAGTAGTTTCTCATGTAGCTTGAATGTTTTCAACTGACATTTGAATGTTTTTATTAAATCTGGTGTGGCTGTGAAAAGTGTGTGTGTGGGGTGAACTTTTTCCTGTTGAGTTCATGGTGAATTTTGAAGTCTCACTTCCAAGCGTGATCTGTGCTATGGCAGCAACCTACAGGCTTATGGTCACTTCTGTGAACTGCTATAGCAGTGTGGTGGTGGACCAGCATTTTCAGCACACGGTGCATTATTGCACAGGGACTTGCCAAGTGTTTAAACAAGGAGTTACATGCATAGTTGCCCACCACAGTGTCTGCACAGCGCTCAGTGTCCAAGATGCCAACCTAGACCATAAAATTCCTGTTCCTGAAAATGGACTTGCCTTGCCTGGAAATGAGGACTATCACCAAATCATCCCAAATAACCCAAGAATCAAAAGGGCCTCTTCAGTGCAAGCCTCCAGCAGTTTAAAAGACATTACCGGTGAGGCAATAAACCTTGCCAGTGGTAAAATAAAGGAATTCTCCTTTGAAAAGCTCAAAAACTCTTCTAGTCATGTGGCCTACAGAAAGGGAAGGAAAGTTCGATCAGAGTCATTCAGCAGACGATCATTTGATTTTGACTTGATTTATGGGCACTTCAACAATGACGAGAACTGTCCTCCGTGTGGCGTTTTGCAGAGTCCCTCACCTGTGGAGAAGTGGCAGGAGAGCAATGATGTGCCAGAAGTCACCATGAATCCCATAATTCCCTTATCCCCTCATTCCTTCTCTGAAGAAAACTTCATTACCCAGATTTTGGAAAAACACAAGCTAGATGGTTCTTCTGGTGGTGATATTAAGGTGTGCTTAGACATCTTGCTCAAGTGCTCTGAGGATCTGAAAAAGTGCACAGACATAATAAAACATTGCATCAAAAAGAAGTCTGCAGGCAGTGTTAGTGGCGGGAAGAGCAGTGATCCCCTGGCTAATTCAGAAATGATATATATGAATCTGATGACAAGATTCTCTTCATACCTGAAAAAGCTACCTTTTGAGCTCAAGCCACCAGGACACAAGGAATCTAGTGACTTGGCAGAGCTAGTTAACTGTTTTCATGGTTTGCAGCAAACTCCCTTTCCCTCAGTATTTGGAGATGAGCAGCCACCTAGGTATGAAGATATTATTCAGCTGCCATCCTCAAGTGCAGCTCCTCTTGGACTACCAGGTGATCAGTGTGAGGTGACATCCACCTCTCAGTCCATCCAAACAAGTACTGTGAGCTTTACGTCAAACTCCCTTCACAGCATCCCCCAGGAGAACAGTGTGAGCGCTGTGAAAGATGCTTGTGCTCTACCTCAGTTACCAGCCACAAGCCCTTCTGACTGCTCCTCTCCCACTGAGGCTCTGTACATTGAGGAGGAGTCTGATGGGGAAAGAACATTAGGAAAAATAAAGAAGGCAGAGCAGAAAGGGGGTTGGGAGAGTTTAGAGCGCAGCTACCAGCTAGCTGGTTGTTCAGATCTGACTGCCGATGCTAAAGCAGAGTGTGCCAGAGTGGGAGGTGTTGAGCTCTCCCATGACTCTGAGAAAATGACTCCTTTAAAACCAGTTTCAGATTCTGTATTGCGTGGTTCCCAAGCTGATGTCTCCAAAGGAGGACAGATGTGCAGTAAGATAGACAAGGATGAGATAGACAAACTGCTGCTGGACTTGGAGTGCTTCTCACAGAAAATGGAAAGTACTTTGAGAGAACCCTCTCTAAAGGGGACTGAACCTGCCTGCTTGCAGGTGTTTGGCTGGCAAGGTAGGCAGGCACTACCTCTGACTCTTGAACCCAAGAGTAAACCCGTTGACCCCACTTCCCATTTGTCAAAAATAATGGAAACCAATGGTCATAAGATGGAAGAAGATGACAAAGCCCTTCTACTGCGTATCCTGGGAAGTATTGAAGACTTTGCCCAGGAACTGGTGGAATTCCAGACAGGCAAGGGAAGCTTGTCCAAGGAGAGAGAAGTGATGCAGATTCTTCAGGAAACTTTAACAACTCCTTCACAGTCCCTCCTTACAGGGCAAAAAAGCTATGCTGCCTCTGCCTCCAGAGATTCTGTTCCAGCTTCAATTCAGCAGGCTCCAGAAGTGATTAAGGTAAGAGAACCAAATGTGTGATGGGATAGTGAGTAAAACAAACATGGGAAAATGTGAGGAGCGGGGGTAAAAGTTACATCTGCAAAGGGATTCATTGTGCTTTGGGTGCTGGAGTGTAGAATAACATGCTCGACTTGGCAGAAATGTAGCATTTATTTGAATACAAACAAAAAAAGGAAACTAAAACTCCCAAGCAGACAAAATATGCCCTGATGTGCAGTTTCACCTTTTGCAATTGTTCCTTTCCTCCTGGTGCTCCTATAGGCTGTTTGCTTGTGGTTTAAATGGGTCCTATATAATAGAGGGTAGAAACAATTTTTCAGCTAACTACTTTATTCCTGGGAGCGGTTATTTGACTGCCTCTCACCATTTCAGTGGGAACTGAATGTTCCACCTCTGCCTTTCCCATCTCTGAGCAGACTTCAATAGCCTTTGTTGTCCCCCTCTTCACTGGTTCCTAAAGAGAGTGATCCTCCGTGGCACAGAGGTCATAATCTAGGAAGATTTATTTTTTTTCCCTGTCCTGAGTGCTTGGAGTTATTGTGGAGTCTGCATTGCTTGTATCTCTCAAATAAGAGAAGTTGGTTTTTCTAGGAAGAAGGGGCCTGATGGGAGCCTACTTTAGGAGGAAGCCAAGGCTGTCTGGCCCTCAGTGCTTTTCATTTGATAACAAATGCCAGATTTCCAAGTGCACAGGAAATATAGAGGGGGCTTCATTTTCCAAAATCTACCTTCCATGTAGATACTTAAAGGTGTCCAGATTGTAAGTGAACTTTCACAACCCTTTCCAGTTGGAGCATGATGTGTGCATCTTCAAAACTGTCTACTTTCTTGAAAATACAGGTATCTGGTACAATTCTGAAAGGGAGTGAGTGGGTTGTGTCTCACCCTAAATTAGTCCTGAGATCTTTTTAGACTAGGCTCTCCAAGCGTTTCTGATGTTTCTCTGGGCATCTTTGCTTACAGAAAATGGTGAGCATAACCTTGTCTGACATCTTCAGCAAGGGAAAAAAAAAAGAGTCTTTTTTCCTCAAAGAGTGTAGAATTAAGCAGCTCCAAAAGCTCTAAAGCGATCTCTTATAATAGCTATTCTCACCTTGTAGATTAATTTACAAAATTTTCTAACTTGTGAATTTCAAACAAAAATGTGTTTGATAAAGTATGGCACTGGCTTTGTGGAAGTTTTTTCTATAATACTTGAAAATTGGATGCATTTATACTGTCAAATAGCTTACCAATCTGGTGCCTTACCAGCTTCCGTTTCCCTAATCACCTACCTAGCCTGTATATTAATTTGCTCCCAGCCTGCCATCTATGGACATACAACATGCACCCATACTTCAAGAGCTCTTCTCTTCCATGCAGCAGCACAACCCTTGTTTTTTGTGATCCAGAACAAAAGATCACAAGAGATAACTATCTTGGGGACCCAGAGGAGCTGGAGGGGGTGTGGGCTGAGCACTGCGCAGTGTGGATACAGCTGGTACCCTTCAGAGGGAGTTAGCCCTTAGCAGAGTGGGCAAAAGTCATCTGATCTGCTGGCTATACACTTACTCTGAGATTTGCTGTCATCTGTAGTATAGATGTGACCACACACTTGGCTGTGGACACAAGTCCCTCTCTAGGTAATAGCATCTAGGGAATACATCCGTGTTCCTTGATAACTCTGGATCTGGCTGGAGCTCTATGTGGATTCTGGTTCAGTGTTGCACGTGTGCCTGAATGCATAATATACAAAATATTTGTTATATTTTCTTAGGGCTCATAAAACTGTTACCAAATAGTTCAGCACACACACAAAACCCCCCAGAGATCCAATACCAATGAAAACACAGTGCAGCTTTCATTTATGAGGGCTGTGACAGTTTTAATATCCTTCAAATCCTAAGCAATGAAAAAGGAAAGGGAGAGCTGCCTCAGAGCGGACTGTTTGCTGGCTTACTTGGCCTATCTGTGTTGAAATCTGTACTAACTTATATCAGCAACAGACTTTTCCCTTTATCATAAAACCAATTATGACTCTCCACAGAGAACAATGGAATTATTTGGCTCTTCGTTTTCAAAACCAAAATATTTTGAAACTAGGACATGAATACTCAAGAAGTCTGTCAGTTTTACAGAGCATATGAGTGCATCCATCGCGCTTCTTTCAGGCAGGCCAGGAAGCATTGCATGCTTTTAGACTGTCTGACATTTCCCATTCTGAGATCCAGTTTTCTGTTGCTTATCTCTAAACCTCCAACTATTTGTTTTAAAATTTCCTGTTCTGTGCGCCTGTCTTAAGCTGATTTTTTTTTTTTAATATGCTGGTTTTGAAGGAAATAGTTCAGTGAAAACAGTTTATTTGTCTGTCAGAGGCTAGCAAAAAACCCATCTGGATTTTTGTGTCTAGATAGGAGGGCAATAAGGAGTGAAGCCTGGGTGGACTGGCAGGTGTGAGGGAAATGGGGGAAACTAGAATCAGTGAGTAGCGACAAAGGTGAAGATGGGGCTGTTGGGATTCACTGACCTGATCTTTAGAAGTGCTGAGTGTCAGAGGTTTTTTGGAAGGGGAAGTGTGTTATCTTTTGAGTAAAATGTCGTTTTATGCAAAGTCCTTGAACAAGTCAGTGGTGTGTATTTTAACCTCTCTGTGCCCTTGGTCTGCTACCTGTACAGGATGGCTAATTTGACAAAGTGTTTAAATTCAGTGAATTCTTGCAGAGTATTTGGTGCTTTAGTGAAAGTACCATAGAAAAGTCTGTACAAAACAGACTCTGTTTTCAGAATCAAGTTTGGGTAGTGCAGAGTTCTGCTCCAAGTCCTGCTCATGCATTTTATTTTAAGAGCTGTTGGATAAAGTTTGTGAATAATTTTGGAAGCAGAGACCAGGACCAGGGTTTGTTACAAAGAGGGGTCTTACCCCCCCTCCCCCCCCCCTTTCCTCTGGGTATCTCTTCTCAAAAGTATTACTCATGGTGTAGTGAGCCAGAAAGAGCAGTCCTGTTTCCCATTTCTCTCTCCCCCATGCCTCTACTTCCTACTGCATGAATCTGAATCTTTTTTTATACTATGTTGCATGTGTACAAGGCAGAAATTTTAATTAGATTTGTTTTCTGCCAGATTAGTAAGTGGAATTGCTCACACAGAGGTCAAATGGGTGGTACAACTGTTTTTGGACAAGGACTGTGGATCTGGGAGCAGAGGCTTTACCGTTTGTAGGGCTGATAAATGGTTTCAGATCACCTTGTCTAACCATGTTATATCTCAGATGGCAGAGCCCCAAGTCAGGTATCCAGAGGCCATTCCATGCTCTCACGTGTCTCTTCTGGGCTGGCTCTAGGTCACATCTATCTAATCCTGCCTTGCCTGAATGACTGATGGGATGGGTATTGTGGGGACTCAGAAGTGTGCCTAACTCACTGTGCTCTAAAACATTGTCCTGAGACAACACATCTTGTTTTTATATATCAAACGTCTATGTTGCATGCTTACACAGATGGCCCAAAGTTGTCTCTGAGTGCAGTTAAGACTCTGATAATCATATAAGGTTAAGGTTGACCCAGCAACTTCATAACTCTCCCCCTTCAAAATGCTACTTCATAATTGTGTGTGCTTCTTTGTTTTGCACATTTAATGATATGATTATGAAGGATCTTATATGGGGCAATTAACTGTAAAAACTGTCTTCTATAACATCATAGTGACTTTAACTTTGTTATGAAATAATCACATTTTGTCAAAATGCATCCAAATTATAATGGAAAACTTTTTATGGAAAATCAGCTTTCATCTACATATATTCCAAATTGCTTCGATCAGATATTGATAATATCTGTCAATAAGCTATATGCACGATATGTACTCTTTTCAAATATCAATTATTCATTATTTCTAAACCCAAATAGTAAAAGAGGGCATTTTTTTTGTTCCCCTGTTGGGTAATAGTTATTGAAATAAATGAAAATAATAAGTAAATCTTAAATAATCTCAGAATCAAAGGTGATAGTGGGGGGGGAAAAAATGAATCGGGTGAAATCAAAGAACTAAAAGAACTGATACCAAACACTTAGGACATGTTCATGGCACGCAGCCACCTTTTGTGATCAGGGCAGATACAGTCTCTGATCATGTGAAGTTGATTTAGCCTGAAGTAGAGATCTAAAGGTGGGTGAAACAAAGCCTAGTGGTACATGTTGAGTTTTTCAGCCTCATTGACTCTAAAACCAAGAAAGTCACGCTGTTGCTGGAGAAGTTCCATCTGTTTTGAGACCAGTTGAAGCTGGTGCCCTTCTCGGCTGTACAGAGGGCATGGAATTGTTGCAGCCAGGCTTGGGGTACAGCTAAGTCCTGTGACGATGAAATCATCCAAATCCTTTAGGCCTAAGCCTCCAGCATTAGGCGCAGGTGAGATTCTTTCTGTGTTCTGATGATGGCTACAAAGGCAGTCTGACACCTCTTTAGGTTTGACACCTCATACCTTCATGCTTTAAACTGGGTCATTTGTGACAAAGAGGAATTTATAAATTTAACTGCAGTTTTTTCAGTTGATCTGTAGGCTGTTGATACCAGATTTCTCTGCTGTGGATTTTGTCCAGTTACTGTCAGTTTCTCATAGTACTGTATACTTATGTTTTTATTTATGCCAACCTTATGTGTTTTGAGGATAGGAAGTACTGTGCTAGGAACCTACTGTAGTGCAAAAAATTGGAATTCAGACACAGCAAGTTTTTCCTTCAGATTACTTGTATTTTTCCAGGTTATCAGTGCAAAAAACCCCAAACTTCTGGGATCTTTTGTGACTGGTTAATTTGTGAATGAAAAGTATGCAGCTGGGTTTTGTTGAGGTTTTTTTTTTAAGTAGCAACTAGTGGCTGGTAAATCAGTATGCCTCTTTCATGTGTACATCTTTTAAAGCCCACTGTAGCTGGTCTGGATGCAGCTGTAGCTATGAGAGGTTCTTTGAACTACGTTTCCTCTGCAGCCTGTAAGCAGTGTGAGAGTTAAAGAGAAGATGAAGTAAGTACACTTGCCACAGATGATTTAAAGCAAATCACCTTCTGACATACTGCTATGTGAGATTGCCTTAATGTTTAGAAAAAAATGTCAGAGTCAGAAAAACAAAATTTATTCTAAAACTGTTGCATATGGTTCTGTGTATCCTTCACTTAGTGGCAATTCCGGTTAAAACATTCCTGCCCGCCTTTTTCTTTTTTGAGGCTGCTTTTCTCATTCCCATCCTCATCCTACCACTCGGTTAGGCTTCATACTCACTTGCAGGGCACATGGCAAAGTGGGCTTGGTGACACTGTAATGACCTTGTGATCTTCAGACTTGTAGCTGAGAGCATACACCTGGACTTTAGAGCTTTTTTGGCTCCCAGGTTGCACAGTTTCAACGTAGCTCCAGTGACCTAAAGGAACCCAAACTATGCTACATTGTTGTTCAAATCTTTCATAAAGAACTGGATTCCACAGCCCGGGTTATGGGACCATGGCCTGATGATTGAGAAGCAACAGGAGCGAAAATAATCTTGGGGATTTTGATAGAGATTTATGAAGACATTAAAAAAAAAAAATCCTTTTGTCCATGTTAGCTGGGTGTCTCTGATTTAGTAAACAGCCTATATAACTGCATAAGAGCAAGTTTATGATGGTAAGAGTATCCTTTTGGATAGGCTGTTGCTGTGTCTGTCTGTAGTCCAGTTATATTAAGTGATGCTGTATATGAAGTAACCTTGGGCCTTCTGCAGGAAACCAGGAAGAGAAGGATATTGGAGGCACATGTGGTCCAACAAAAGCTTTCTGTTGGTGAGACTCAGTGAGATATTTTCATTTCAAATGCAATATCTTGATAAAACCAGGACCTACTAGCTACAAATCAGATTTGTTCTACGTTACTAAGCTTACAAAGTAAACTGTTAAAGTAGCTAGGACTTTTAAATTCAAGTAGGGAAAACAGGCCATGGGACTAGGTCTTTGTTCATCTTGTGGAGTAAGAGCTGGGTTTAGGCCTGTGTTCAGCATTGTTGTCATGATAGGAGCGGGAGAATACATTTTTAACAAACCTAGACAAAGTCTGAGAAAGAGTTTGAAGTCTACTTGCTCAAGGTCGTGCAAAGGAAGAGTAAGGCTACTGTCCATTGGGAATTGCTTTCCCTTTGCCTTCTGAGAGTTATGGGAGAAGTGAATGAAAAGAATTAGGCATTTTGGTGTCCTTAAGAAACAGTTTTCTTAAGAACTGCTTTAGAATGCCTGAGCTTATTATCCAAGATCTCCCTATGTGCTTGCTTGGCATTAAAGAAGATAGATGATTTGCTTTTTCCAAGCAAAGAGGAAAAATTTATGGTTTTTGAAAATTACAGCCTTTGGTCTAGAGTGGGAACTAATGCTGATCTTCTGCTTCATCACCTCAGAAGCAGGGACCTCAAACCACTAGCATCATATGCGCATGGGCCTTGGCTGAGAGCATGTGGTTTAACTCCAGCTGAGTCTCACACAAGTTTGTCCCTCAAGTTTCAACACTGAAGCACATAAAGTAAGAACTATTGGGGAAGATGGTATATTTAGCCACTTCGGCAGCACATCTAATTTTAGCACTCTTGGTAGTGGTGGTGGGTGCTTCCTTTCCCATGTTACCCCTGGCCTATTACAAGCCAAGGACAGATTGTCTGTCATGTAGCCAGCAGGGAAATAGATTCTGTTGTAGATCATGTTTCTCAATTAAAGTATTACAAGAAGGCAGAAGATCCTGGTAGTACTGAAAGATACTTTGAATATCAGTTAAAAAAGGGAGATCTGGCTTCAGGAGTAAGATAAAATCTCTAGATGTTGTCCTTGTGAAGAGAGAGAAGACATAGTATGTTGAAGCCATTTGCCATTTTTTGCCTGTAGAAAATCAAAAGCAAGAAAGCAGCGTACTGGTCTTGACGTGGTCTCCTCCAGAGTCCCTGTGCCCCTTCTGGAAAGGGCAGTATCTGCTTAGGAGCTGACCAGGATGATGATCAAGGAGAGTTCTCTGCGGAGGGACCCAGACTTAGGAGGGGAGCTAGCCTTCCTTGCGAAGGGCTGTGATTTTGTTCTTCCATCTCGATTCAAGAGGAGACTGAAGTCATTCCAGCAGGCCCAGGTTTGAATGCTTGGTGTTTCTTTTTTTCTGTTGCTTTGTATTTTTTATTGGGTCAGAGAATCAAACTGTGTCCCCTCTAGGCGTGTCTATTTGCAGAAAGTTATTTGCAGCTAGATACCAACAGGTTTAAAAATAAACCTTCCAGGCTTAGATTGCAGAGTTAAAATGTCTTTGTAAACAAGGGAAAAAAATTAATAGCAAGGGTAGTGATTTAATAGGGAGAAGTAGTGTAAGACTTAAATCTTTTCTGTGCTTTTTGTAAGAAAAACCCTATTTGTGTATGATTGCTCTGACTTGTTTCTTGTTGCATGTGGAACAATTATAATATTCTACTGTATTTAGTGGGCTGTGCTCTCTACTGTACAAATTTGTGCACAGAGCAGCCTCCTTGGCTTTGGCTTTTGTGATTGTGCCATCACAAAGTTCTTCTTTGTGCTGTTTCCTCTTATTGCTAGGCAGTGGCTGAAGGAGGTAATAAAATCATTTAGGTTGGAAAAATCCCTTAAGATCATGGAGGTGTAGCCAAAGAAATGGAAATTGTACCATGGCTATATTTCTTGGTAAATCCCAGCTGCTCTACTTGCTTTCTGGGACAACTGGCAAAAGATTGGAGTAATTTATGTTAGGATACTAAATGGGCGTGTAGCCACCTCAGATTTATAGGGGGTCACAACATGCTGAAATCAGCCTATCTTGAGCTTCATCTATATTTACACTATCAGTGACCCAGTAAGGAAGTTAGAAAATTGAAATTACGAGTGGTGCAGCTGTTTCCTAAGAAACAGCTAATAAAATCGCTTCGGAGTATATTGTAGCACATTTTGTTTTCAGGATTTGTGATGGCAGGTTAAAGTACATATATGAGGTTAATCTCTGCAACATGTTTTTTTCACTCCTGAGAGGAGACTTGCATGAAGTAATGATGTGTAGCAATAGCTTGGGTGGGGACGGCAAGCAATTTAGAAGGGACTGATGAACCACGCAGTACAGCTGTTTACTCTCCAGAGTTAGTCTGATCACCTAAGGACATAATCAGGCTATGGTTTGCAGGGAGAGATAAGATCTCCTAGCAGACCAACTGGAAAAATTGACAAGCCTTTGGTACATGAGCCTTCCACCTGGTCTGAAGCAGGAATAGTGATCTTCACTGATAAATGTGTCGAGTGTAACTGCTCTGGGGCTGTAGATCCAAGGCAAGTGAACTAATGCAGTGGGCAATTGCAGTTGGAAAAAAGATGATTTCTCTTCTCTTCTCTTCTCTTCTCTTCTCTTCTCTTCTCTTCTCTTCTCTTCTCTTCTCTTCTCTTCTCAGAGCTGTAAATTTCAATTTTCATGCTCATCTTTTGGAGGATTTTTTATGGAAGGATCAGAGACCATCCCATAGCAGTGTTGGTAGGAAGGGAGGTAGAGAGGTCTCTAATCCAGCATCTGACTTGTAGGAAGACTATTCCTTATACTCGGTCACATCAGAGCTGTCTTAGTCTTGAAAACTCCCCAAGGATAAAGATTCCTCCCACTTCTGGTGACCTCTTGCAGGCTGTTCTACCTTCAGTTAAATTCACCCTCCTGCTGTCCAGCCTAACCCTCCCAAGGTGCAGTTTATGGCAGCCCTTTTGCACCACGTACTGCTCAGAGTTTGGCTTCACAATCTCTATCACTGTGCTTCAGATAGCTGTTGGCTGGGAGCAGCCCATCCCTTAGCTTTCTTTTTGCCTGGCTGAACAGACTCAGCCCCTCAGTCTCTTCTGCCATGTGCTCCTGACCCCAGCTATCTGACTTGCCTTCTGTAGTTCTCTGTCCAGTCTCTCCCTGTCCCTTTTGAAGTGAAGGCCCAAAACTGATCACAGTAATCCAGATACAGCCTCACTAGTGTTCAGCAGAGACAATAATAACTTCCCATGTTCTCCTGGCTCTGCTCCTAATGCAGTCTAGTACATCATTTGCCTTATTTGTAATTAGACAACACTGGAGGCTCATGTTCAGCCTGGTGCATGCCATCTGCCCCACATCCTTTTCAGCAGGGCTGTTGCTCAGCCAGTGGATTCCCAGCCTGAACCAATGCTTGGGGTTGCTGTGCACTGGTAGAGGACTTGGCACCTTTTCTCATGGAAGTAGCTGAACGGTTTGTCAAAGTGTCTCACATCTGAGGTTCTGCCTTTCAGCGTGCTAGCCTTCCTCCTAGGTAATGTCATCTGCAGATCAGGACAGATGAGAATTGCAGTAGAGATTTGGTGAGGAGTGGGGATTTATGCTCACTGTTGTCCTTCTGTCTGAATTAATTTGGATGCATTCTGGCTGTTCTCTGGAGTTTTCAGGGAAGTGTTTGGAGCATGGGCTTAAGTATTATCAGTTGTGGGGGGGGCATTGTGTAAGATCTATAGGCACATTTGTCAGTGGAGGCATGTGAGGTCTATGTTGTCAAAACTCAACTGGATAAGGCCATGAAGAACTTGATCTAGCCTTAGAGTTAGCCTTGTGTCCCATCCCCACCTAAATTCTTTTGTGATTCTGTGTTGCTTAGATAGTTCGTTTTCATTTGTGTTTTGCTGCAATTTGACTTTGTTTCTGCTGCTGAGTTTACAATTTATAGTAGAAGAAATTCTCTGCAGAAATGCATTTTTCTCATAGACTCTCCTTTTTGTGCTGTTTGAAGCCATGTGAAGATGAACCTTTGCTGTTCTGACTCCTCTTTGAGATGAGTAAAAAAGAGGCAGCAGAAAGGTACAATGATGGGAAAGGGCTTCAGGGAAGAAGGGGAAGTCTCAGGCAGAAGATACAAATCAGCTCTGGAGAACTGATGATCTTTGAGGATGGCTTGTGTCCAGTTGCCATCAGACTTCAGTAAGACAGGAACTGTAAAAAATGGAAGGAGACATTAAGTCAGCACTGCAGACTGCGAGAAACCAGGCTGAGTCACTGTACCCTAGAAAAGAGGATTACAGAATCCCATTTGGAAAAAAACAAGAAACTGGTAAACTTATTATCTATCTAGGCTTCTGCTGGAGACTGGGGCCAGGAGAAAAGAGTAGAAAGTATTTGAGCACTTGATGTGATACTACTTCCTCCCATGGGGTCTTCTGCTGGCACTGGCAAGTCTCTGAGAGGCAGGCCTGGATGACAGAGGTTTAGTCTCTCTGCTTTGTTTGTGTTGCTACAGTGAGGCTGTAGTTTTGTCTAGTTTATCTATAATGCAGATGTCACTATTTTAGTCTGTCCATAAATAAATTGTATGACTGGCAAAAGGTGATAAAGTAGATAGATTTTTGTTAAGCTAAATTACACTACACTATAGAGCAGTTTTTAAAAATGGGCTTTCATCTCACGTTCCTCTTCAGCCAAAAAAAAAAAAAAAATCTATTAGCTATTAGTAACAAAGCTAAAAGATTTATTATCGTATTTGTAACTTCCTTTCTTAGTTGTCCTTTCTGAAAATGCGTGTCCCTGTTGGAGAAATGTATTCCACTAAGCAAACAACATTTAAGGCTAACTTTTTGCAATAAGAAACCGTTTTTTTCAAGGAATTTTGCCTCATATCACTTTTTTTTTTCCCCCCAAACAGTTGTAATTAACTCCCTGCTGTCTCCATAGTGGTTGACACCTGGTTATACCCATCCCAGAGTATTAACTTGCAAATTGTTCTAGGAAACACAATCCTCAAGAGCTAGTTGCTGCTTATTGTTTTCTCTTTGTGTTGTTGTAGGCAGTTTCTTACATGAGAAGGAAGAAGACAAAGCTCAATAATTTTATTTCTATTCCTGAAGTAGAATATTCTGAGGAGAAACCATCCATGAGCAATGCTTCCACCTTGTTTGATGTGGACTGAGCAGGAGTTAGTGAATCAGTCTTACTGGGAAGCTCAGCTGCCAACCTATGTCTGAACTGACTCCCTACTTTGGAGCTTAGCAGCATTCCCTGTATTTCTCCTAGAGAAGTCCAAACTTCTCGTTTGTGTTGTGGATCAGGAAATTAATGTAGACTGTGGGGTCCTGACTTGTGGCTTATGTGAGCTGTTAACAAGTGTTGCTGACTTTGTCAGTACCTGCAGGAAAATGAGTTGCTCTGCTTTTCAGAAGGTAGAGGCCAGGGCAAAGTTGGTGAGTTGTGTTACAGGATGATCAGCTTGAGTCTTTGCCATATCAGGATGTACGTGGTATGCAGAAGAGGAGGAAAGTGGCACAGTGCTGTTGTGGTGGTCTGCTTTGGGAAATTGCCTTCCAAGGGGGGGAAAAAAATCTATTCTATCATTCTCTTTTACTGTAAGGGAAGGGGATATATTGTTAAAGTGAAGAGTCGTTGTCATTTGAGAGGGCAATATGTTGGTTTGCTTCCTTTTGGTTTATGGGCCTTTTTGTTAAATTTGAGTCATTTCTTTTAGTTCCTCACAGTCCTGACAGCTAGGAGTGCATGCTGCATTGAAAGGATTAATAGGCAATAAACCTGTGTGAGAAGCGGGCCTTCAAGACAAACCGATGTTAAGTCCTATTATAGAAGTCAAACGGTGGCAGTTGGCAGCTCATTGTCTGTGCCAGCTTTGCATTGTTTGTATGAATATGGTGCTGTGAGAGACCAGCAGGGATTTCGTTCCCCTCTGCTGGAATCCAGAAAGTGAAAACTGCTGAGTAGAGTTGGGTGGTGGCTGGAAAAGCCACTAGCTAGGCAGGGCAGAGAGGGTGGGAGGCAGATTGTAAAAGCAGAAGTGATGTGTGAGTACTCCTCCAAGTCACATCACTAGCTTGACTTACACACCAAGGTCCGATGCATTGACCTACTGTTTCATGATCACATGGAGGCTTCTTAAGAAGGCCTGTCTCGGGGAGCTCTATTCACCCCACTGGATTAGTCTCCCTTACTGAAGCAAGCAGCCATGGGAAGAGGGTGGATCTTCATCTACTTTCGAGATACAGCAGTGCCTGCTCCGGGGCTGTGAGCTCTCTCCCCAGACACATTCAGCCTGTCTGGGTTTTGCTTTTGTTACTCTACTGAGTAAAGAGCGAAAGGAAGCCAGGAGAAGGTTTGTCTTCTCTTAACTCAGTGACCTGCTGCTCCCAAAGTGAGTGACCAACTTTCCCCCAGCTTAATCCGTGCCACCATTTCAGATCACCTACTTATGTTGTCATAGAATCATAGAATGGTTAGGGTTGGAAGGGACCTTAAAGCTCATCCAGTTCCAACTCCCCTGCCATCAGCAGGGACACCTTCCACTAGACCAGGTTGCTCAAAGCCTTATCCAACCTGGCCTTAAACACTTCCAGGGAGGAGCAGCCACAGCTTCTCTTGGCAGCCTGTGCAAATGTCTGACCACCCTCACAGTGAAGAATTTCTTCCTAATATCTAATCTAAGCCTGCCCTCTTCCAGTTTAGAGCCATTTCCCCTTGTTCTGTCATTAACTGCCCTTATGAAAAGTCCCTCCCCAGCTTTCTTGTGGGCCCCTTCAGGTACTGGAAGGCCACTATAAGATCTCCCTGGAGCCTTCTCTTTTCCAGGCTGAACAGCCCCAACTCTCTCAGCCTGTGCTCATAGCAGAGCTGCTCCAGTCCTTGCATCATCCTCTTGGCCTCCTCTGGACTCATTCTAACTGGTCCATGTCTTTCATGTATTGAGGGCTCCAGAACTGGACACTGTTCTGTCATACTGTAGGACAGAGTAACCAGCACTGATGCTTACCCTGTACCGCAGCCCTCTTCAGCCCCAGTAACACTTTGAGCCTGGCCCACTTAAAGCTCTGGCATCACTCACAATCAGGCACAAGGATGTGCAGTATGTGAGAGAGTAGGAAAAGGGAGGGAGGAGAAAGAGAACAGATGGTAACAATCAGGCTTGTTCTCCAAAGGTGGAGAGCTATATTGAGGACCATACAGACTCTGAATACTGGTATTATTAGACTTGGAAATCCTGAAGGCTGAAAGTGATCTTCAGCTTTTCCTGTGTTGCAAGACACAGGAGAGAAGAACTTAAAGAAACCCAGACTCAAGGTGGTGTTCTGTACAGAGCAGTTACAGTACAAAAGTATGCTTCTGCTGGCATGTGTGTGCAAGCACATGTGTTCCTGCTCCTGAAATGGGACAGCACTTGGGAGAAGGAAGAGGTCTCTGAAGAATGGGTTATAAAGTATTCTAAACTGCAGAAAAAACAAGGCTTAAGGAAGCTTTTGCAATTCTCAGTTCCTCACCTTCCTGAAAGCAAACCCTTAGCAAGTTGGGGCATTCAGTATGTGTTAAGGAAAAAAGCTCTAAGTTTCCAGAAAATAATAAGGCAAAGAGTTTACTCAGTTCATCTTATACATTCTTCTGTATTTAGCCAACTCAGACTTGTCTACTTTATCCTAAACGCATGTTGTTTTGAAATAGTTAGAATAAACAAACTGAAAGTTGCATCTGTATTTACTTCACTATTGCTTTATTAGCCTCTTATCACATATGTTGTTGTATTATTAATAACTCTTGCATTTGAAGCATTGTGCAATAGGCAAGCCTAACGCCTTTTCCCAAGAAAGTATGTATTCATAGGGGAGTAGGGAATTAGTCATCCTTTGGCATTCCAGCATCTGAATTCTGCTGCTTATACTGTAACTACTTTTCAAAGTTTAAATAATATTCCCTCGTGTGTCTGAAAAATTACCTATTTCAGGATCTCATTAGGTACTTAAATACAGATGCTGCCTTTTATAAAAAGTGTTGATGCATAGCTACAAGATTGCAGAGATCCATTAGAGGGATGATCTAGTGAGGATCAGCCATATGTTTTTTACAGACAGGAGAGGAGTGATAGGATGGTAAAGCTAATGAAAGAAAGAGGTGGTGGATGTGGGAGAAAACCTTCAAACAGGCATGCAGAAGGCCTAGTTTCAATTTCCGTCTTTCTCCTAGTTTTTCAGCAAATTATGTAGGTGCTTATTCAGGGAAACCTTTGGATGCTTCACCTGCAAAAGGACTCTTCCAACTGGACTTGTGAACAGACCTTTTGTATTTTGCACTAACTCTGTGTGCTGTATCATGTGGGCACCCAGTGACAAACTCTCCTGGCTGCTCATAATTCCTAATATAAAAATTGTTTTGCCAGTACTTACTGCCTCAAACAAAATCAAGTCTTGGATTGCTCAAGTTGAGCATAGAGTAAAAGGCTTCCTGAAATTTAGATGACAGTCTTGCAAATCTTTTCCTAATTTATCTGTGAAGTGATACTTTGGCAAAGCAAATTATGTTCCCAAGGGATGGAAAATGTTGATGTTATGAATGTAAGTTTGCTCATACATGAGGCAAGACATTTGTGTGGGTGGGTGTTATAGTTATAAGGGGAAATACTAAAGACCAGATTTTGGTGCTTTGCTGTTTATAGCACAGAATGACAACACAGTGACCAGCATGAGAAGAAATAACGTTGTCCTTGTTCTATGGTATTGCTGAATTGCAGAGTGTGTTCTCTTGTGGTTCAACAGTATATCATAATCCACAATCCACAGCTACATACATAAAAATGCACAAAAACTACATAAAAGCAGGATGTGATGTACCCTAAATTTGCAGTGTCTGATATTACAGAATTTTTAAAATTGTCTACTTAAGATATGCGTTTTTATCCCTGTGCTATAATTTAATTGGTGGTTTTTTTAATTTTTTCCTAATCACTGGCAACACAAAGTATTTGCTCCTGCTCAGCAATGCCAGGCTGTTAAAAAGTATTTGTTATTCATTACATTTTCAGGTTCAAAGTAAACAAGAGAAGAAACCTGGAACTTCAGCCCCAGTCTCTTTGAACTCCACTGCTAGCCCTTGCACTCTTCTGCCTGTGAATAAAGCCACCAGCAGTACCCCTTTGTCGATAAACATTCCACGTTTCTACTTCCCTAAAGGACTTCCAAGTGTCTGCACTAATCATGAAGAGATCATTGCCAGGATTGAAGAAGCCTTTAAAGAGTTTGAAGATGAGAAAGCTAACATCTGTGAAATGGGGAAAATTGCTAAGGTAACTATTCTCTAAGTTTTTCATTTTTTGGAGAGAAAGACTGAAACTAAAACTAATAAAGTATCTCACAGCTGTTCTCATTTTTAGTGAAAAAAAGAACCAATGTCCTTTTGCTCTGAATGTTTTTATTTAGATTAAGGAAACAGTAAACAAAGATGAGCTGGGTTTGCTGTTTGTCATATCTGTATAGTGTATACTCTTTCTTGCTTTGATTTGCGAAATTGTTCTTTCAGATTTCTTACCAAATACAAATTGTATTTTTAATTTTCTATTCCTCCATAGTTATGCTCAGAAGGTAGCAGGAACTTAGCCTGTCTCTGTGGCTTCAGGTAGTGGCCACTACTTTCGTTGTGGTTAGCTGTCCCACTAATCTGGATGTGATCTATGTATGCTGTTGCTTGAGAAAGCAATTTCCAGCCTATGTCTCCTTGGACAGAGAAGAGGGAAATGCTTAGTCAGCCCTCAGCCTCTGAGATATGTATGTCCAAAATCCATAATGCAGGTGTCAGCAGACTTGGAGTTGTTACAGTTTGTGAGTTCCTGGCTTCAGGGAACAAAGCACAGCACTTGTGGGAGCACGATGCAGATGGGTGGTTCTATTTTCCTCTCCTTCAACCATGGTTTTTAGTAATGCTGATCCAAAACTAGCAGTTGTCAGGCAAATCTCATATGTTCAGTTTGCCCTGAATGCATTTTTGGCACTGTAGAGAGATTAATGATGCTTTGTCCAAGAACACCACTTGTTTTCTAAGAGGGAAGATTTTTATGAAAGGAGACACTAGGTTGTTTGTTTTTAGAGGAATTGAGTGGCATTATTTGTAAACCATCTCTGAAAACATAAACAGAAAAACTTACTTGCTTGACCAAAAAAAGGTTTGAAAGTGGTTTTATGACAAGACAGGCAACCGTGTGTGGCCTATCCTATTCAAACTGGGAAAAGCAGGAGGGTCATGTAGAAGAGACCTCTGCCTTTGTCTCGTCTCTGCATCTGTCTCTACATAGATGTGTTCCATGCCATTTAGTTGTTGTACGGCTTACTTCTGTTCCATGGGATTACTGATAATGGTACCAGTCTTGGGGCTCTGAAATAAATGTGGGAGAACCAGCTACACAAAGAAAACAGCAGAAAGTAAATGTCATTCTTTCCTCAAAGTAGCTAAACACCTGTAGAAGTACAGTCGCCTGACACAGGGATGCTAAATCCAAAAGCAGTTCTTACGCTGGTTGGAGTTCCCAGAGAAACATGCAGGCCCAGACAAAAAGTTGAGAATGGACTCGTGAGATACTCTTGCTTAATAGAAGAAAGGGGCTTTGTGGGGAACTCGGAAACGATGCCTCAACTACTTCTTCAAAATATTCCTCCTTCCATTTGATGTGATAGTCTTCTTCCCCAGGCCTGGCCTGAATCAGCTGCACTCACTCCAAGGCTTATGCTTTGCAGATGTTGTGATACCTTGTCTGGAGTCATGAAGGTGGCTGGAAAGATCTTTGTGGTAAAGAGGTTTCTTGAAGGTGACAGCAGTTGAATGTTTGAAGCCATTTTTAATCCTGCATTTCTGAGGCATTAGAGAGTGTAAAATGCTCGAGCTTTCCTTGGTTACCATTCTGACATCAGCCTCTGCAGAGGCTAGTTAAAAAGTTGTTTTCAGGGAGACTTTTTGTTGGAATCAGCCTCTTTCTTTTTGTGCTTTCACTTTTTATTATCCTGCTGAGATGTAGCAGTGTTGGGAAAACAGGCTGTTCTGGGTAAAAGGCACTGCACTGAAAACTACAGGATGGAAATTATTCTGCCTTCAGGCATTTAATCATTAATTGTCTCTAGATAAAATTGAAGTTCCCTTGCTGTCAATGAGAAGAAGTCAGCCCATCTAGAAAATGGGTCATCCTTTTCTAAGGTGGGTTAGTGAGGAGACTGTCTCTCTCCCTTTCACTCTGCAGAGAATCTTGCTAAACAGTTCAAAGACAGAGCTTAAGAGCTTGATAGTCTGTGATCCTTTTCCTCGCCTGACAGGATGTATTTCTCGGCTTCTTAAAAAGGCATATGACAAAGTAGGAAGTTATTGGTAGATTCTGAACCTTGGCATAGAGTAAATAGCTTGTTGACTAACCTATGTGCCATTACTGCTTTATTTCCATTATGTGAAAGTCATGATTGTGAATTTGGTGTGTAAACAAGTGGGCTGCTCTGGTGACTGCTTTTGTATTCCTCTTTGTTCCGGTGTTTCATTACAGATATGTGGCTGCCCACTCTACTGGAAAGCACCTATGTTCAATGCATCAGGAGGAGAAAGGACAGGATGTGTATCTGTACACTCATTTGTATCTATGTGGAGAAAGTGAGTATAGCAAATGCAAAATTCTCTCTCTGGAAAAAGAGAACAGCCTGCCATAGAAGGGCTTTTTGTTTGTGGGGGGTTTTTTCATTTTTTTCTTCCACCAGATTTTTCAAATCATTGTCCCTTTAGAAGAAAATAAATGGCTTAAAAATCTCCATCAGTTTAAGTTTTCTTCCCCAAAACTCCCTGAACGTTTGTTTCTGTGCTGCATCTACGAACTTCGAAGCGATTGTATAGGTGATGAGATGTTGTGGTCTGGTTGGCATATAAAATATATTAACACATTCCCAATAAATATGTCAGCATTTCATGAGATAGCTGATTGATGTCAGTGGATTTTTGATATATTTATCTGAGGCCTTATTACTGCTACACTAATGCACTAAGCAAGTGCCATTTGGGAATGTAGAGAGGAGGCATGTGATAATGGGGATACTCTGGGAGCTTTAATAGTTGCTATTACCTTCCTCAGGCACACTGTATAATAAACCTGTGGGGTTTGATAGTCACTTTCACATACTGCTTTCAAGGCTTCTTTTTGAAATGGAGAGCTCTGGATGTATCGTGCTTGGAGTCGGAAGTGTGAGGTGGAACAGACTTGCTCTCTTGCCTAATCTTTTCCCTCTGGGGCGATTCAGGCTTTACTCTTTGTGAAACACCTAAACAACATCTCCATCTCATATCTAGAGAGAGTTCTTACTTTTTAACTTTGTGGTTGCTCTTCGGATTCTTGAAGCAGCCTCTAACCCTGACTTCCCAAAGTATTTCCTGTGATAATATTGTCAAAACAGTTTCTTGTTACCCTGGCAAAATTGCAAAAATGTTAGGGGTGACTGTGATCAGTAAGTTTTTTTTCTTGACACAGACAACATTTTTTCCTTCCTTAGATTCCTTTGATTACTCCTAATTAATCCCTCATATATGATACCACATATTTTCACTCCTCTGACTTTCATATCCTTCAGATATTTGCAGATGGTGGTCATGCCCCTCTTCTGTATTCTTTTTGCCTCACCATTTCCAACCCAAGTTTTATATGCTTTTCTCAAATTAATTGCTCTTTTAGAAAGGCTTTTTCCCCCTCTTCTTCCCCTCTGACACTTGCAAAATTTTTTCTGGAAATGTGATAGACAGAAATAACTGTAGTGTTCCTGGTAAAGTCAGACTACAGCTGTCTGAACACAGCTGTAATTTTAAAACAGATATCTTTAATTGCTGATGCCTATTTTCAAGCACCTTAGTAGGTGATCTGACTTTTCAAAATGCTACATGCTTACTGATCTCATTTGAAGACAGTAGGAATTGCTGGGTATAGAATACTTCTGAAAATCAGATCTTTTAATTTGTTGCTAAAGCACGGCTTTGGGATTCATCTTTATGTGCCCAATTTTTTTTTTTTTTTTTGAAAGCTAAAACATTAGCACCTCTGATCTGCAGCTGATTTTAGAACATATCTGTTAATTGACAGCATATGAATGTGCTGCTAACAAGATTGCTTGTCAGCAACTTTTTTTTTCTTATTATTATTTTCTGGAAGACTTCTTTTGGTCCAAGAATGATGAGGCCAGAATTAGTGGCAGGACAATTACATTGTGATCTCTGCAGATGTTTCAGTACTCTGTTTCAATATAAGTTCATACACTTTCAGGAGAGGAGCAGGGTGAATAATCACTCATAGTTAAATAATTAACTGCATTTATATTTTCATAATTAGTAAAGAATTCGGGGTAATTTTTTGAGTAATTTATTGTTTCCCTTATACTATATGAACAACTTAGAAGAGAACATTTGGATATATCAAACATTTACAGATATTCCGTAGTGATTTGGTAAAGGTCAAGGAGTTTCCATTTTCATTAGTATTTCTCTTCAGAGTGAGTTAAGTAACTGTGGTACCTTTGACCAGTGTAGTATTTTGTATTAGAAGAAAGCAGAGACAAGAATCGGTGTCATAGATGCAAATGGTCAACCTAAGGAATGAGTTTACATGCTTCTGTAAATACTCTGTCCTACCAAGTCTTTCATTAGGCTGTTCTCCATGACCTCAGTGCACAGCAGCAAGCTGTGCCATGATTAACAGGAGGTGCTCTTTTTGCCCTTCTGGAGAGTGATTTTTCTCATTGAAAATTTAGTCACTGTAGTTTGGCAATATCCTCAAATATTGAAATATAGAAAAGGATTAAATTGGATTAAAGTTAAAGGATTAAAAGGAATAAATTGGAGAACATGTCTGTTACGGCATCCCTGTAGGTTGATCCTGTTGACTTCAAATGAGATCAATGAGCATGCAGTATTTTTAAAAGTCAGGTTACTTACTAAAATGCTGTGGAATCAAAGTGAGCACAGTCTTCAGTAAGGAAACTTGTTTACCACAGCAATATTAATTTGAAAAAAGCTCCGCTAGGTGGAAGTACTTTGGTGATGCTGAAGAACATTGAAGAAAGTGGGTGCTGGTAGTTTGAGGTCAACTTTGCATAATTCACTGTGTAGATGTATTGCATAACACATGATAAGGCACTGCATAATCCCTCTGTAGTTCATTATTGTCCTGTGAGGTACAAAGTGGTTGGAGTAACACTTCGTCTCTCTCATAGAATCCTACGTAACTGCCATGATGATGCATCCAGGTTCACATACCTTTTAGCAAAGCCTGGCTGTGACTACCTAGAACAGGAGGACTTCATCCCACTGCTTCAGGTACCTGCAACATCTCAGCAGTGAATGGATGGGGGGAGAGAGCTGGTTTTGGGGGGTTTCTTTTGTAACTTCTTTATTTTAATGTCTTTAAATGTTTACCAAGGACATGTAGACATTTGGTTTGAACAGCACCTGCGTGGGGTTTGTTTTGTAGTGAAACAGAAATAAGCATTTTAAGTGGACCATTTTGCATAAGTGCCACCCAGCTACATATCTTGCTAAAGTTGCTGAGGATTGTCAAAGCTTTATTTAGTCTCTAGTTAGCATTCATATTTATCAGTGCCTGTAATCAGGCTGAAACTTGCCCCATTTCTCTAGGTGGTTATTGGGAAAAATGCATGGCACTGTTGATAATCAAGCACAACATAAAAGCCTATTAGAAAAGTTGTAAAAGTTGCTTGACGAGACAGTTATAATTGAATGTATCTTGCAAGACTCACAGATAAAATACGTGGAAATCTTTGCAAAAACTTTTGCAGTTCCAATTGTTCTGTATATGCCTCTAAACCTGCTGGTACGCAAGACTCGCTGCTGATTTTTTTTTTTTTTTTCCCAATATTCAGGCTAAATCTATGCATCCTGATTTAATGTCTTTATTTTCCTTTTATTCACATGTGATATTCTTAACAAAGCAAAGCATCATTCTTTAACTGTTTGTGGCTATTTTGTCAGGCTCTGGACAGGTTTAGGATTTCTTTATAGTTTCTCTATAAGTCAGGTCCATCTGCTTCTCTGATCATCTGTTGATACTTTTTCTGAGCTTTTCCACATATCCTTAGAGTTCTCTGTGTGTTGCCCTCTATGCAAAACCTCAGTGGAGATGCTTTGTTGGGAAAAGACTTTTGTGTCTGTACTGGATGTTTCTGTGTCTTAAACAAAACTGGGACTGTGATGGGTAAATTTTCTCATGTTGCTTTTCATCTTTTCTCCACTGGGCACACTGCCTTTCCTGGCGTGTATAATCTTGTTTGTCAGTCAACCAGAGACTAGCAATGTTACACCATATTACACCATCATATTAGACATCAAGTTAGACTGGCCAAAATCTGGTCATATCACACCCCTGAGGGCACTGTGCCTGCTCTATCCCTTTGCCATATCATGGTATAGACAAAGAAAAACTTTGAAAACTTCTTTGGTTTTTTTAAGAGCAGAGGAGTTAGACATGTAGAAATTACACAAACATTGATTCATACAGGGATCTAAGCTGATTCATTCAGGATCTGAGCAGTTCCTCCATGTTTTTGGTCATACATTTCTTGGCAGATTTGGCATCATGAGCCAGTGTTTGGCTCTCAAAAAGCTGATCTTGAGAAAGAGGCATCTCCACAGGTAGTTCAAGTTGAGTTTGGAAAAACCTGGATCATATCTATATGCATTCTGAGGCTCACGAGAGCTTTTAATTGTTGTGGAGGACATAAAAAGCAACTTTCTCAACCTTTCAAGGAATGTTTATTTCTGACACATTTTGGAGGAAAAAAAAAAAAAACCTTGGAGAGGAGATAGTTGCATGGTCAGCTAACTAATTTTTTGTCTCGTTCAATGGAAACGAATTTTCATCAACTCACTAACTCTTTTCCTTTGTTTTTCTGTCCTTAAGTAAATCAAAATGGCCCAACAGGTGCGTATTGCCCAGAAAATATGTTCTAATTATAATTCTAGAAGGCTCACTTTATCAATAAAAAGATGTCATTTCAGTTTTACTGTTAATGCTGCAAAGACAGTTTCAAAAATAAGCAAAAATATTGGTTTGTAAACCCAGTAATTTCTAAACATTAAAAAGAAAAGAAAATCTATTTAATTTTATTTGGTCTTGTCTTGCAGGATGTGGTGGAAACGCATCCTGGCCTGACGTTCCTGAAGGATGCTCCGGAGTTCCATTCCCGGTATATTACGACGGTAGGCTGGCTCCTTTAATCTCCTGTGACACTGCTGTACCAACCCTCCCCTTGTGATTTGCCACTTCCATCAGCAAATCCTTCAGTTGCTTATAAAAAAGAAAAAATGTATTTTTAATATTGCTGGCGATGAGTTATTTTAAGAACTACTTCCAAAGGAAAAATGAATCTGCCTGTGTGTACTAGAGGTTATTCAAAAGGTTAATAATGATTATTTCAGGTCTTAAGCAAATATATAGAACCAATTTTTTTGGACTTTAATCCTGTCGAAGGAAAAAGAGAGGTCCTTCTTTGGTCTTTGAGAGCTGCTAAGTTACCTCTAGTTCTGCTGGGCTGCTGAGACATGGAAGGCCATATGTTTGAAGATTTCTGTCACTTAGACATGGAGAATCGTGATTGTTCCATGGCACAAAGCATCCATGGCACACAGGGGTCTCCTGTCCAACTCTCCTGCCACTCACTCTTGCCAGAAAACCTGTCTGGTCTTTCTGAGTCTCTGAGCTTTGGTGACTACTGTTTGTTGTTAGGTTTTGTTCTGTAGCTTTGTTCCAACTTTGCAGTCAGCAGTTAGACTAGTGCTTTACCTGGATAAGTTTGTAGTTTTGGGGGTTTTTTTAGCTTTTAGCTTGTCTGCATAAAAGGTATAAATGTTAGGATGTTTAGTCTCTGCTGCAGTAACAAATTCAAATAATGACAGACCTGATGAGAGCTGTATCCCAACAGGGCTCAAGGGCTGGAAGTTTCTCCTATTTGCTTGCCAGGGTCTGCATGGGGGCCAGTTGTACCACATACTGGCAGCTGGGACATTGCTGGCAGACACAGGCTTGTTCCTTTCTGTAAGGAGCAGATGGCAGAAAGACACTGCTGCTCTAGGCAAATCCTGAACTGTCATACTAATGTCTTGAGAAAATGTATAGCAAGAAATCAGTGTTACATGTTTAGGTGCACTTGGACATGACGGTGAATATCAGTGTTTTATCAACATATTCAGTCCCAATGGAGCAAGACAACAGATATGTTAAGTGTAGTAACTGGACAGAGTAGGTATAACAATGGCCAGGGAATTCTGGAGGTACAGGAATGGGTGAGTGTGGAAGGTGCCTGTGGCACATGTACCCTGGTGTTTGGTACTCAAAGTACACGGAGGGGTGGGAGCTGAAAGATCTGGTGTCCTACTAGTGTTAGTTTCTGGCTGCAATATCAACCATTTGTTCTTTGCCAGTGGGCAGGTCATACAATGTGTGGTTGTCCTTGTGCTGACTATTAGGTGGTGACAAAGGCAGTTCTGTGCATCTGCCTTTACAGGTTCCTCTTCTCAACTCATATGCTGTTCCTGTATTTTTCAGAGCCTAAAGGAGTGAATAAAGGCAAGAAGCAAATGCCTTTGTAGAGTAACCCCCCAAATGATCACTCTTGGTGTCCTGAAGCAGCACTCACTGCAGTTTCTGGACCTCATCCGTGAAGTGCATGTTCTGGTCTGAGAGATCAGCTGTGTGAAGCTGAAGTTCCACTTCAAGATAGCTGAAGTGCAGGCTGCTACTAAAACATGCAGCACCTCACAACTTCCCTTGTGCCTGGGTGAGGTCCTGTGTGACCACCATAAAGCAATCACAGAAACAGACCCTTCATGAGTACATGAGTTCCTCAGTGCTTCTTGATTCAGCTTGTGTCTCCACTGTGCTTTACTACAGACTGCGTCTTTAGGCACCCTTACTCACAAAACTCTGACAGAGGTGGCTTCCTAGGCTTGCTCCCAGGCAGCCAGGGAACAGTGGTGCTGGTGGTTGAGGTGAACGGTGTGTAGTGGCAAACATAAAGCTGTAGCGTCCTTCACAAGCTCTTCACACTGACAGGACAATGCTGTTCTGGGTGTCTGTGCCAACAGACAGATTCCTTCTGAGCTCAGTGTGTTTGCCCTCAACCAGATCACTGAGTTGGAGCAGAGTGAAGACATTGGGAGACAGACGTCTGTTGGGTCAGGTTGTTTCCATCTGGAGTGGCAGTACTTGGCCCACTGCAGCACTGGGTCTCTCTGAATCCAGGAGTTCCTATTTCTCACATCTCCTTTCACAGACAGTTTAGCACTTCTCTCTCTTAATATTACAAAATTCAGTATTTCCACCAGGAGCTAATGAATGAAACAGCTTTGTCCTTGGACTTTGAGACTACTTGGATCCTTTTGATCCCTTCAAGGTAGAGTGCCTTATACCTACTTACAGTGACAGAAAGCTGTATTTGCTGCAAGTGCAAGAATTACATTTTATTTTTTGTTACAGATGAGGGTTGTAAGGAGACACTGGCTTTTGTGTTCATTGCTGGATACAGCATTGCTTGGTTAAAATCACCCAGAGAGTAAGCTAACATTCTGGTATATGGGTAAGGTGTGTATGCACATTTCAAATTTTTTTTTTTGCCTACCTCTGCATCTTTTAGAGATGCCTTTTGGATACAGTTAGACTCTAATTTAATCTGTATCAGTATCTGTGAGCTGTTTGTATTGCCAGTATACTAAAATACTAATTTCTTTCAACAGAGACAGATTTCTGAAGCTGGTGAAGATGATGCAGTGTATCACGTGGCACTTACTCTAAAAGCTTTAAAGTGTGACTTCTCCCAGAATGTTCAAACAAGGCTCAGAGTTAGCACTGCATGCTGTTGTTGAAAAGCTGAGTTGACGAAAAACAACTTAGCAAAACATATTGCTTGTTGAAAAATGCTTCAGTTTATGCGATATTTCCAATGGGAGTGTGTAAGGGGAGGATGGCCTACAGGGTTTAATAAAGCTTTGTGGATTTTTCCAGAAATGGTATTGCTTTTGTTCTTCTATGGGAAGACTGAGAAAAAGTCCAGAACTGACCCATCATTGCTTTGTGTCCTGGAGGTAGATTATGTGAGGATAATGGGCAAATAGGAAGGGGCTCTCCCTTCCAAAGGCTTATGTACTGAATTCAGAGTAAATAATCTTCCATGGTGGGAAAAAACTTATGGCTTTCAGTAAGGCATAACTGACAAATGTGGCTTGAATGCTGCAAATCATCTCTGGCTGTGTAATTAATTATGTCCTAGGATGTTTCCCAAATGCTTTCTTTAACAGCTGGGTTTTCACAACTTGGAAAGAGAGAAGTATTGACATTTTATACTGATATATACACTATGTACTGTCCATTGAAACTGGACCATTATTTGAATAATAAAGCCTGCACTGAGTGATTGGTAAAACAGATGAAATAAAAAACATCCCATTTTAACTCTGCCTTATTTTAAACAACTAGGTGAGCAGATGGAACATCTTTATCAATATGGTCTGATAGAGGAACAGTTTCTTACATGTCACAAGCAGAGGGATATTTTGTTGTCTTTTATTGCCCTGCAGGCAGAGGAAAATAAAAAGACTACTGGTTAGGGGCCCTTTTTCTGATTCTTTGGATTGTTATTTTTGAGTCCTTGGAATGGTATAAAAACTCTGTATCTTTAAGAATTGCTTTAGAGTTGTCAGGTGTGATAATGGGTTATGTATGAGGTGAGACCCACTTCAGACTCTGAGCTGTTGTGCAATCTGTAAGCAAAGGCCAAACAAAGTCCAAAAATAGAGTCCAGAATAGCAGTGGCTGCCAGAGGCATTAAAGAAGAAACAAACATACAGCTTTTTCATTGTGCTTAAGACCAGAAAAAATCATTGTGATTACCTAGTCTGACCTCTTGCATTACACAGGCCATAGAACATTGCTCAGTGATTGCTACAGGTAGGATAGAGGGGGTTTTGTTTGTTTTTAATTGAATTGACAGTTCAATCCAACTTTAGAAGGACATCCATCTTTGAAGTTTGGAGTAGTAAAGAGCCTGTAGTGTTTCTTTGGGAGCTGCCCCAGTGGTTAATCAGTGGCAGTGTAAAGGTAGTGCATTCTTATCTGTCTGAATTAGGCTGATTTCGGCTTCTAGTTATGTATTCTGTGAGAGACAAGAAGTCTTCCTCCTGTCACACATCTCCTCATGCAGGCTTTTAAAGACCAGGGTAGCTACCAATAGGTATCATGTTCAGCAGTGTTTAATATATTAGTTCTCTCTCTTCAGAGTTCTCTTCTCTTTGAGTCCTCAAATCATTCTTGTTGCTCTTAAAATTGTTTGGGCTCATCAGCATTTACTGTCTCACTAACCCGTGTATCCCAAAGCAGACTGTTAGCAAAAATCTTATGCTTGGTTCCAGATATGTTCTGGACTAAGAACCAGGTCTGGTGTAACTGAGTCAAAGCATGCCCCTTAAATGGTGATTGCCCACTCAAAGCTAGTTCTAGCTAAGAAACATATCCATTCCATTTAATTTGTTAACTAGATTAATCCCTATAATGTCTGTATTGTTGTGTAAGTTAATTTTCATGTTGAAATTGCATGCACAATTAAGGTTCACCAGAATACTAGGATAATATGTCAGCATTATGTCAGAGACATCAAAGGTTTGTTTGTATTAGGTTTGGTTGACAAGAATTATATTCCATAGATTTCAGTGTTTATACTCAATTATACTTCTAATTTCTCTTGTTGAAGATGTTTATTTGTTGTTGTTTCCCCTGTTAAGTTTATTCTTGCATGTGCTTGATCACACATTTGCACTTTCCCCAATTTGTGTTGATATTTGGCAAGCTAACAAGGAGCAGACTAGGAAGGGTTCAGCTTGCTTTTTTAGGTACTTGGGAGTGTACTCAGTCTCATACTGTGGACTTTTTCTCTTGGGTTCATTTCCCCCCTATGCTTTTTACTCACTTTCACCGGAGGCAGGTCAGTAATGGAGACAAATGAGGTTAACACCTGCCTAAAATAAATGCAGACACATATAATCTCTATTGCTTACTTTCCTGAGGGGATGAGGCATTGTTATAGACACAATAGGTCAGACATCAATTGTGGTTTTCATTTACCTGGCCTGTTTCTTCTTCAAAAGTCCTGATTTTTTTTTTTTTCCTGGTGCAGAACAGTAGTTCAGTTGAGATCCATGTAAGCGACAGTGCCTAAAACTTGTAGAACTCAGTTTTATAGTGATCTGTCAGCACTCTGAACATATTCCCTGACATAAATAATGCATCAAAGATGTGAATTAAGAGCAGTGAAAATATTTGCAGTGTGGAAATGGATAATACTGTTTCAGAAACAAATTTTACTTTCAGATTGCATAGTGAATTTAAGTATAGTAGCATCTACAAAAAATATCACAAAACAGTTTTCAAGAGGAAGGTCTCCTTAGGATGAGAGAATAAACAAAATAAAGTTTCAGCATTTAAATTCTCAAACTGGTATATTTCAGGAGTTAATTTCAAGAGCTTTGTTTGTGTGTTGCAGGTTACACAGAGAATATTCTACACAGTGAATCGATCCTGGTCTGGGAAGATCACTCTAACAGAGCTGAGGAAAAGCAACTTCTTGCAAGTATGTTGGTTTCTGCCTGAACAAGATATAGAATGCATCATACCTTTGTTCCTATAGATGCATGCTTTATAGTGAGGGAGGGCAAATGCTGAGTGCTGGAGCTAGTGGAGGAGTTGTGCCAGAGCTGAGAGAAGACCAGTGACTGGAGTAGCCAAGAGCACACTGTTAAAAGGTCAAGGGGTGACTTCACAACTGCTCTGAAGCTACATCAAGCTGATTGGCTCTTGGCTCCTGATCTAGGCAAAGAGGAAGGGAAGCAAGACCCAGCAGTGCACCAATGTGAAGTGGCTTATTGAGCAGCCAAGAATAGCTGCTGGATTGCCTACAATACTGGTGGGTAGGACAGCCAATTTCCTGACTCCCAGCCAGCAACCAGTCCACTGACAGTTGGTCAGGCATGTTGTGCTGCGCAATTGCAAGACCATGCATCTCGGGAGCCGATTTCCACTTTTGCAATAGACTTCTTCAGAAAGGAGGTTAAAACTGTCTAAGGCTGCTCAACTCCAGCCCAACCTAAAAAGACAGAAAGTCTTTAAGCTGAAAGGTTAAGGACTCAGCTAAAGCAGTGAGACTTCCCTACTGCGGCCTGGTTCTCCCTTCCAGATATAGTGTGCTATCTTCTTCAAAAACCTCAAGCATGAATTCACACTTCTCCTCCTTTCAGACATCTTGTGCAACACTGATCACATCAGCTAATTCCCAACACTTGGGAATCCAAGTGTTCCCTTGGATTATCTCATGCCAGTCCAAAGCCCTCTGATCCCAGTTCCTCCCTAACCTCTGTTATAAACAAATCCTCCCAACTTATCCTGCATCTTTATTCACTTACTTTCTCCTGTTACACACTCTTCCCTTTTTCTCCTTGCATATCTACTCTGCCTTTTATCTCCTGCAGCAGGGAAGTTCAGCTCTGGGGCCATAATTTCACTTGGGCAGCTCTTTGCTGCATGTGTAAATGGCATATTTTGGCATGAGCTATAAAAGAGAAAAAACAGCTATTGAAAAGCCTCCCCAAGTGATTGTCATCTGCAGAGAAATGAAGAGACCCATGAAGAATCTGGAAAAAGGCTAGTGAGCGATTGATCAGAGGTTTTTAGACTTGAGTGTCAGCAAGTCAGAATAGTGCAGGTCTGGCAGTGCCACACTGTCGTCCCTGTCTGAAACTTTACTGAACCTGGTGGATAGCAGGACGTGAGAGTTTTGTTGAGACTCAGTTGGGTTCCTTGGACATGGAGATGACTGGAGGTTGGTGTTGAACTATCAGTGCCTACACAGAGCACAGCATCTGCTTACATGGTTATGGACAGAAGGGCCACTAAGCCTGCCTGCTTAGAGACACAGCTCCCTGGGATAGCTCTTAGGCTGTGTTCACCTTCTCCCTTCTGAGAGGCTGTGAGGACAGGGGAGGACTTGAGTAGCTCACTTGAGTCTGTTAGCTTTTTCACATGCCTGCAGTCATCATTTATTAGACTGAAAAGGCTGTCTGGTGTCCTGTGGCCTCAGCTCTAGGAGAAAGGCAAGCAGGGAGGTGATACTGGTAAACGTGCAATACCCTCCTGTTGGTGGGAACACCGAGCGGAGGGAAGGACAGGGGTAGGTGTGAACTGGGAATGAAACAAGGATGTTGACACTAAATGTTTTCCAACAAGACATGTTAACAGATGTCATGGTTGGAAATCTGTCTGAGCCTCCCAGTTAAACCAGACTAATTCCTGTCAGCAACAGCCTAGGAAAATCCATGTGATTGGTTTGATCTAATTGGGATCTATCCCTCCTTCCCCAGTCCAGGCATCAGTCTGGAGCAAGACTTGATTTTGCTCTTCAGGAGCTAGGCAGTGGGTATCAATACATCTCAGTTCCTGTGGAGAACTGTGGACTTGCTGTTGTAAATGGCTCTTAAGAGTCTCTGGTGGAGGTCAGAAATGTTTCACAAATAATGGATCCCAGCTGACACAGCAGTTGTGTTCTTGTTTCTCTGCATCGATTTTCACTATAGCTGAAAATTAGCAGAAATTGTTCACAGGAGTAGCAGAAATACTGTGCATACATATGCTAACCAGGATAGCCAAGCCAGATGCTCCTTAAGTGCCTGTTGAGGAATGCAGCAACGAAATCTCCTGTAGGGTGCAGAGGCTGCATTTTGGATTAGCTCACAGCTGTGTTCACCCAACTTCCACAGAGGATGGAGGACTTAAGCTGCTGAACTGCCTCTTTGCCTAGATTTAACTTCTCAATTTATTTGTACTCTTTCAGACTCTTGCTCTCTTGGAAGAAGAGGATGACATAAATCAGATCACAGATTATTTCTCCTATGAGCACTTCTATGTTATATATTGTAAATTCTGGGAGCTGGATACTGACCATGATCTTTACATCAGCCAGAAGGATCTGGCTAGGTACAGTGATCAAGGTATGCTACCTGCAAGATGTGGTAGGACAAAGGGGATTGCTGAAAATAGAGTGTTCCTACTAAAGACTAAAGTCTAGCTTTAATTTGGTTAATTTCATGCCTCAAAAATTTTAAATGGAGCCATCCATCTCTTACACAAATGCTGATTTACAGAGCCAGTTGTAGGGGCTTAGACACAGAGAAATGCAGTACACACTATTTTCTGCATGAGTAGCTAGAGAGGGAGCTTCTGTTCATGTGGGTCACTGCCAGAAGGACAAGCTAAAATAATGTCTTGAAACTTACATATTATTTACTAAGGGTTTTGCAGGAACTTGGAAGTAGGGACAAGAAGGACAAGCCCATGTGAACTTCAAAGACTGCTGAAGTGCAAACTCATTATGTGTGAGAGAAATTCCAGAGTCCAGTGAAGCTTGGTGAATCTCCGTTTGCAGATGTACTCTGGAGAATATCTCTGGAGTTTAGTGTGGGACTCCTTCCCACAAGTTGAGCAGATGCTATGAGTTTTAAAACATTCAAGGGCCATGGATAAGTTAATGGAATACAAATCCACAAAGGACTAAAAAATCCAAAGGCACTTGTTCTGTATGCTTGTGCTAGATGGAGGCACTCAGATCGACTGTTTTTGGGATTATCCATGTTCTGAGAGCATGATATTCCCATGTGCTTAAATGTTAGAACTCATGATGTAATGTTTTGGACAAGAGCTTAAGCTATTGACCAGTGTGTTTAATCCTGAAGATAAAGCAGTCTTGGCTTTTTCCATGTAGTTGTACTTTTTGGAAAAACGGGTCTGGGACACAGAATCAGATTTGGGGAAAAGCAATGTTTGGACACATGTGACTTGAGGTGGCAGGAAAGGTGAAGTGTGTGGTAGGGTGTTGTAGTGTGTAGGGCTACAGCGATCTGGAGGTGTGCCAAGTTGTCAAGCATTGCTGGAGCTCTAGGGATGGGGGCAATGTTTTGTAGGAGCCAAGATCCTTGTGGGCTCAAGAAAGAAGGAAAGGGGTGTGAAAGTGACAGTGCTGTAGGTATGTGTGTGTGTCAAAGTGGTGTGGTGACCCAGGTGTTCTGAGTGCAGGCTTATGGGAAGGCCGTGGGGATTCTGGGAGTCAGGAGCATTAATAGAGCTGGATGAGGTGAGGATGGAGGAGTGCCTGACTTCAGATAGGTGATATGGGACACTTGGACCCTGCTGGGAGGCTGGAGTGTGGGGATGGAATATTTGTTGCACAGGAGGCTTGAGAGCACTGGGTGCTGGGGAGCTAAAGATGGAAGGGGTGCTGTGGGCAGGTGAAGGGGAGAAGCCATCAGTGCAGCAACATGTCAGCACTATGCCAGGGGGATTGGAGGGGTGGTGCAGGTTGGGTCTGCCTGGCTGGTGTGCTGGAAGTGTGCCAGGGCTGCAGAAGTGATGTAGAAGGAGCTAAGGTGGAGGTCTAAAGGAACTGTGTCGGCAGTCTGGGATGGTGAGGTCAGTGTGCAAACCCTGCTCAAGGCTGGTCCTTGCTGCTCAGCTGGTTTCCCTCTGCCCTAACAGTCTATCCCACACGTTTTCTGGCTGGCAAAGCCCTGCCACTCGCCTAAAACGGTGCTTGATTTTCATTGGCCTTCCCTGCAGCAGGATTGCCACAGCTTGTGCTCTGCTAAGAAGTGTTTTATAGGGATTTAATGTGTGATTTTTTGCTTGATACCTGAACTTCTTTTGCAATACGCACTAAAGTTGTCTCCTATCAGCAGGATTTGCTTATGCAACAAGTCCTGCTACAGCAAAGTAGGAGTAACACTGCCCATGTCCAAGAATCCAGAACCCATATTTTCTGATACTTACAGTGTTTGGGAGGATACAAGGGCAGCCCCATTGGGAGAATCATCTTTGGTTTTCACAAGATGCTGCTAAACAGAGACCAGTAAAATGGCTAGACAGGCAATGTAGATAGAGCTTTCTTTAGCAGTGGGGAATTACTTTGTGTGGATTCAGCATAAACAACTGATTGTAGTTATTCCTGTGACCTGTAGCTTCATTTTTTCCATGTTTTCTTTGTTTCTAGCTTTATCAAACAGGATTATCGAGCGAATATTCAGCGGCGCTGTGGTGAGGTGAGTAATAGCATACTGGTTGGGGATAGAAGTGAAAGGGATTTCTGTGAAGCTGATTGGAAATGCAAGATACTCTCAAAAATTCCTACTGATCAGAATGGTTTCCAACATGGTGCTCCAGTTGGAGCTGCCTGAAAATTGAGTGGGACTTCTCAGTACCTTAAGAAAACAAATTAAAAAATTCTGTAGGATGACCACCTGTAGACCTCATCATAGAACAAGCTGGGCATAGCCAGAGGGAGTGTGCAAGCACTCTGTGTTTGTGCCTCACGGTGTCACAGGGATAGCTGGAGAGTGCTACTTTAAAGTCTCTGAAAAGTAAAACAGCCTGGCACTTGTGGGAGGGGATATGGTAGATGAGCCTTAGCTCTGCAGTGACAGCAAGGCAGCAAATGCTGTGCCTTTGGGGAAGTGCACAAGGACTGGTGCTGCAGAGTACAGGCTAAATGGGCAACGATGCCTCATTTTCTCTCACTAATGATTTGGGGCTTTTGAAAAATATGTTTGATAACATTCTGAGTATTTAGGAGCCTGGTAATTTGTTGTTTTGTTTGGGTTTTTTTTCCTCGTGTCTTCCAGAGGCAATGAAGTTCAAAAAGAAGGCCGCATGAGTTATGCTGATTTTGTGTGGCTCTTGATTTCGGAGGAAGACAAAAGGAGTGCTACAAGGTTTGACTGATTTCTGTGTCTTAGTAAAAGTATTGAGATGAGCAGATTAGGTTATAGAAGCTTCTGTGACCTAACAAGAGATGGCAGATAATGTTTGGTCAAATCATTTGCCTTTCTTGAGAAGAAATTGTGTAGAAGCAGAGTTTTCTTGTAACGTTAAACATCTTGGTGACCCCGTGCCATGAATCACTGGCTCTGGGGATAAACCTGTGAGATGTTTGCAGCAGATAAGCATGTTCCCTTCATGCATGTAGTAAGTACGTAGAGAAGGGTTTGTAGGGAAAACTTTGTAAAACCTGCCCACATGCCTGGTTTGTACAGCCAGCAGGAGACTACTATGCAGAGCTGAACTAGGTCTGCATGTGATTGTTAGGGCAAGGAATCTTACAAGTGAAAATGAGGAGAATTCATAAATGCAGGATTGGACTATCCAGAAGTGAAAGGGTAGAGTCTAACTACTTGAAATATAAAGGAGTAGAGGAAATAAGCTCTTGAGTGTTGGCCTGTGCCCTGATCATTCCCAAAGGGTTTTTTCATCCCTGGTTTTATGCCAGTCTTTGGGCAGAAGAGCATTAGAGGACGGGGGAAGAGGAATGTGCATTGCTGCAATGTCTGCTGTATGGATTTCCTAGTGCGGTGCTGTGCTTTCACTAGTCCTGTCTCTTTTTGCTAGCATTGAGTACTGGTTTCGGTGCATGGACCTGGATGGGGACGGAGTGCTCTCCATGTATGAACTGGAGTACTTTTATGAGGAGCAGTGTGAGCGGATGGAAGTGATGGGCATAGAACCACTGCCGTTTCATGACTTACTGTGTCAGATGCTTGATCTCGTTAAGCCAGAGAGGGATGGTAAGTCCTGTTTAATCAGAGTTTCTCTTTGATCTGTGATGGATTAAGAAAGTAATTGCTGGGGACCCATCTATAGGTTAGAGCCTTGTGCTAGAATCACAGTGCTGAAATTACTGCACAAGGTCAAAGTCTGAACAGTGGCTCTTGTGCCATCATGTTATGCATCAGGAGGTTTGAAATAATAAAACAATGTGAATTAACTTGCTGGAACTGGAGCAACAAGTCTTGTATATTCCAGCTGTGGGATGTGCGGACAGTCTAGATTATGAAACCAGACCATTCACGTTCTCATATTTCACATGAATCTGAAGACCTCCATGTGTATGTGAGATTTAAGTCTAATAAACCCACCCATTTATTGAATAATGTTAAAATCCTTGACTGACTTCGGAGGAAATTTTGTAATATTGTAGCATACTGGTGTTATAATTAAAACTTTGATAAGACTTGACAAGGAATACATCCAGTCTCTCACTAAGTAAGAACAGCACAATAATGTGGAGTTTTTTTTCTGTAGGAAGAGTAACCCTTCGAGACCTGAAGAGGTGCAGAATGGCTCATGTATTCTACAACACCTTCTTCAATTTAGAGAAATATCTGGACAATGAACAGAGGGATCCCTTTGCAGTGCAGAAGGTATAAATCACTTCTATTTCTAAATGCAGGCGGCCTTCTCAAATCCATCTTTGGAATGAAACTGGATGTAGGAAAAATCCAACTGAATAGAAGAAAACCTTTTTCACAAATAGGGCAATCAAGTCACTGGAACAGGTTGCCCAAAGAGGTTGTGCAGCTTCTGTACTTGGAGGTTTTCAAGATGTGAGTGGACAAAGCCTTGAACTCCCTGTTTTGATCTCATAGCAAACCCTGATTTGAGTAGAGGTTGGGATGAGAGGCCTTCCTGGGTCTCTTCCAACTCAAATTATACTGCTATTCTATGATTCCTTGCCATCACTGATCCTACTAAACCAGCATGTGATTCTAGAAAGAATGACTGGACCCTGCTGAGTTGCACTGATTCAGCAGGCTGAAAAAGGGGTGCTCAACTGCACTAGAAGGAAACTTGGTTTGCTCAGTTTGAAAAGGAGCTGTGAGATTCAAAACTTGAGATCACATTTGTCTCTTCCAGTCTTCTACACAGCTGCAGTCATAAATAGGTAGGCTATATGTGAAGATTTATTAAAGATCTGGGTTGGAGTCTCATTCTTATAACAGCACTAGCAATTTTCCTGTAGCCTAAACAGAACCAAAGAGACAAAGCACCGTTACAACACAGGGGCTGAAGCAGATGAGATGACAACTCTGTGATCAGGCCACACATGCAGCAAACTAGATGGAAGGTTTGGATATTGCAGAGTGTGCCTGGTCATCTGCCTGGCTGTACCGTCATTCATCATCCTTTCTTCCCAAGGAGAGAAAATACAGGAGATTGTGTTTTGTATTGTGCAGTTGTTGCTCACCACTAGCTGTGGGATGTTGAGAGACTTGAGTTTTGTCAGCTGTTGGTGTAAAGTCCCTCACCTCTGGCTTTCCTTGCATATCCACTGAAACCAGATGTGCCTACAGTTTAAAGACTGTCTCCCATAAGCCTCTTATCTGGTCAAAGTACAGTCAAGTGGTGGGGATGCCAAAACCAACTCTGGTTCCCTCCCAGCTGTTCCCACATAACCTGTAAAAGGAACTTTGTGGTTCCATGATTCAAAGCTTAAATATATCATAATTCAGAACCACCTTACTTCTGTTTCTTTATTCAAACTGGATCAAGAGCAGTCAAGTGGGGCCAGGAAGGGTAACTTATTTTCCCTGTCTCACAGTAAATGGCAGAGAGCCAAATGTATATAAGGATGTTACTCTGCAACTTTCTGAAACTTGGCCAAAAATAGCAAGTTGTGAAGAGTTCCTAAAAAGATCAGTTATAATTAACATTTAATTAGTGATTTAAAATCGCTTACTTCTTTAACCAATTACAAAGTGCACAGATGCAGGGCTTGCTGAGCTAGAGCAAAGAAAATGTGCAGTTATTAATGTTCAGCATTTCTGAAACGAAGCAGGCTCAGCTTGTTGGCAGCTAAGGTCACACACTGAGCTTTATAGACTAAGGGATGTGTTTTTTTTCATAGTCATCTCTGTGCAGATGTTACAATAGTTTAAGATAACTGTGAATCCGTCAGTTGAGGCAATTTTTAACTAGCTGTTTCTTTACAGTTGCTTACTATTCCTAGAATTGTTGTTTCACATGTTTAGACCTATTGTAAACAGCTATAGAGAGGTATAGACTGAGTGTGCTTGACTGTCTGATCTCTTTAGGATGTTGAAAATGATGGCCCTGAACCCTCTGACTGGGACAGGTATGCTGCTGAAGAGTACGAAATTCTTGTGGCTGAGGAGTCTGGGAATGAACAGTTACAAGAAGGGTAAGCACAGGCATTGCACTGCCCTGGGGACATGCTATTTGGCTCCAGCTGACCTTAAGTAGTGGCATGTGGGTGCCACTTTTAACAGAGGTAGTGGATTACTGGACTTATCATTTGGACTCATCGCTGGAGCATGTGAAGCCTGAAACAGTTGCTCCAAAAGGCAGTATTGGTCTGTTTGTCACAATGGTCTTCTTTGTGGGCAGCCATTTGAATCAGCTACACACACTGCAGTAATGAAGATAGCTGGGAAAAAGGAAAAAGTATTTTTCTTTTGGCAACCATACAAAAAAAGAGATCAAATGAGTTTTCCTAGTCTTGGCCATGTGTTGACCATGTCACACTATCATAGAGCTCTGTTACATTATTATTATTTTTACATTTATTGTTATTATACATTTATCTGTTATTATTTACACTTATTACACCTGGTTGAGACTTTCTTTGGTCAAATAATTTTACTTTCTGCAAAACTTTGTCTGTTAGTCTGTGTTCTTCATAAGCTGTGTTTCATTGTTGTCATTCATTTACTAAGCTTGTTCACACTTTCTCTTTAAAACACTGCTGGTTTCTGCACTACCTTACACTCATTTTTGTAGCCTTCTATAAAATTATGGACAGACACTCCAGCTATCTTTAGAGTCAATGAATTGAGGCAGAGCTGTTGTTCCAGAATCTCTCTGTGTGCAAGGGCTTCCTGCAGAGGCTCCTAATGGAGATGCAGTATAAGTATCTTTTAGATCTGTATCTGTGTTAGTATCTTGAGAATATCTCTCTAGAAGTCTCCAGGTTAATATAACAAACATGCAAAGAATGCTTACCCCATGTTAATCTTGCATGATTCAGGATTTCATCCATTCGTGAACAGTATGGTACTGAGAAGATTGCATAATTTTCAAAACTTCCCACACTGGAAATTGCTTGGGATAACAGTAGCACCTACTAATTAGCCATAGAGATTTGTAAAGCCATTGGGAGCTATGTTTCCCTCCCTCCCTGTGATGTGCATCCAAACAGCTATGGGCTGTTCCCTCATCTCCTTTGAGCTGCCTCGCCTTTTTGTGGCCTTCACAATGGAAGATGAGGTAACACAGGATGGAAGATAAATTGCTGTATTCCCTGCAGCTGCTTTGCAACACCTGTGTCCTCAGCACAGAAAAGACATAGGAGTCTGCCATAAAAGCTTTGCAGGACCATGTATCCCTAAACTCACCAAAACCAGAGGACAAGTGGCAGGTGATGTCAGATTTTTGAAGTCTGTCTGAAACAGCTCTGTGTCTTCCTGTAAAGAGCATGTCAGCAACCTTGCTGCTTGCTTTTAAGAGCCCCTGAAAAGCTCTGTAGTCATGGTAGCAGGATTAGATCTCATTTGTGGAGCATAGCAACAGATCATGCAGGAAAAAAGGAAGGGAAAAAGAAAAACAAAGAGCTGGATGCCCGGACAAATTTGCCAGAAACAGGCACTGAGTTTTTGCACATACATTATTTCTGCTGTCCTTTGAGGATGATGGAAACAGGGAGTGGGGACAAAACCAAGACAAGACAGTGGAAGATTTTTAGCTAAGTTAACTGGCAGAAACTGAAATCTGGTATTTGTCTTATTAACACATTTGCAAATAAGCATCATTCAGCAATTGCAGATGAATGAATTAGTGTGTACCACATTTGTGACTTAGCCCTGCCCATAGAATCTCTGGAAGGAGGGTTTCTAAAACCAGTCAGTATCTGGCTGGCTGGCTGCAGGCTTGCACGTGAGAGAGCACTGCTCCTGGAAGAGGAATCTCTTCAAGACATAGTGGATGTTCAGAGTGACTTCAAGGGTGCCGTGACTCTAGTGAGAGCTACAATCACCAAAAATGAGAAAGGTGTCTTGCTCAAGAAAACAGTGGTGCATCATGTTTCGCTGGAAGCTTAAGCTGATGTGAACACCTCTCAGCCATGCTCTGCTTTCTACATCTGTGTATGAGATTCAATGAACAGAGTCTGTTCTCTGGTGAATGTACACACTCATTGTTTGAAAGCAGAACCAAGAGTTGAATCTGACCAATGCAAGCTCTTAATGCAGATACAAGCATTGGTTTTGCAGAAATCCTTTCTTGCAGTCCAGACTATGGCCTGCCTGGCAGAAGTAAGCACTGCTTTGTTCACTGTTCCAGAAACCAGTTTCAGTCAGCTGATGTACATGGAAGCCACAACTGCCTTCATGGAAAGAGTTCTTTCTCCATAGGATGGGAAATGAGGAGGAGGAGGAGACCATGTTTTATCAGTTGCTGATAGGAAAGAACCCCCTTCACCTGAGCAACAAGGAGCGAGGGCACAATGCAGAGCAATCCTGCTCAGGGGCAGATAGGTGGGACAAAGGATCAGGTGATGTTGGTTTAGGCAGCTTAGACTGTTTTTCTTGTCTCTTTCAAATCAGTTGATGGCTCTGTTGCTCACTTTCATGAACGCAGCAGCATAAGGAAGGGAAAGGGGGAAGAAGTACATTGCTGAACCAGTGACAAAATGTGTGTTTGCCAGAAGGAAGGACAAAAAATTTCCTGGAGTAATTTGCCTTCTCTGAACAAGCTAGAGTTGCCATGGTTGAGTCTTGAGGATGTGTTTAATCTACATGAGCCCATATGTGTATTTATGGGACTGTGACATTTTGAAACTGGCCTGGAAGGAGAGAAGGTGATTATCTTTAGTGCTAATCTCATGGAAAAGCTGTCCCTTGGATGCTTCCTAGCCATAAAAGTGGAAAGCATTTTCTCCAAGATGGGAAAGGAAGGTGCTGTTGAGCCTTAAGGAGCAAAAGAGTGAAATGGAAAAGTAACTCACATGGGGAAAAAACAATGGGAAGCTCCTTTTAAAGAAAACATGGGAAGGTTTAGTCCAGAAGCAAAAGGCACCAGAAAAAATAATTATAATGGAGTTCTAAGTGCTGGTGAATGTGCAAGATAAACAATACAGGAAAGAGGTCACATTCCATGTATAGGAAAAAAAGGAAGAAAGCTAACAGAAGTTGGTAAAACTGAAGGCAAAGGGGACATGAAAGGAACATTCCTAAGAACAGCATTCAAATGGAAATAAAAAGTTTTCCTCAGCTGCATCATTTTAAACCAAGGAGACATTAGAGAAACTGAGGTGCGTACAGCCGCACACAGTCCATTCCCAGGTGGGGAAGGCAGGAGAGGCAGGGCCATGCAGACTCCCAACAGGTACCGCTTTAAGCAAAAAGTGTGCATGTTGTGTACTTTTTGGCATCCTTGCATGCATAATCAGAACAGTTATTGGTGTAGGATCCAGACCATTGTTTCCCTTCTCCCGCTTATGCTAGGATCCAGAAGGTGGCAGAATTACTCAGCGGGTGCTTTCCTTTGTAGAAGAGAAGATGAAAATGTCCAGGAAGATCTCTGTGCTTTTTGTCTCCTCTTCACATAGGGATCACCAGACCATAGCACAGAATCCTCCCCACAGCTGGCTATACATACTGACACGCTCCCAAGGATTTGCTGTACCTACATATGGGTTAGTAAAGGGCAAAAACAGCACAAGAAGTGGGAGGCAATTCTTTCTTGGCACCCTCTGTGCTGGGGTATCAAAGGAGTTAACCTTTTTACAGCACAGTTTATCACTGAACAAACTAGAGCTATTCCTGTGCTTGCCATCAGAACACCTGCTCCAACACTTCCTTCATGAACAGCAATGCTTTCAGAACAAAAGGAAGAAGTTCAATTTCTTGAGAACCCCGAGACATTAATCTGTAGTGTGCTGGAACTGGAGGGAAAACATCTTAAAAACATCATTTCTCGGGAACAGGAATGGAATGAAAGCCCCAAAGCGATATCCTCTGCTGCAGAGGACAGAACCCAACCAGCCCAAATAGTGCAACTGGCTGGAGCTGAGAATTTGCAGCCAAACCTCCCCAGGCCGTAAATGCTAAGACCTGTCTATTAAACTTGAGACATGACAGCATGGCCACAATGTTCTTCTGTGGATGTCAAAACATATCCTAAGCCAGAAGATCCTGTGGAAACCAGGTGTTTCTGAGCAAGCCAAATCTCTTCTAGGGCTGGACAACTTTCTTCCTACACTGAACTATTAAGGCTACTGTGAGCTACTGAAAATTGTTCCTGAAACTGGATTCAAATTTTATAATGCTGAACACCAGTGAAAAGTTGTTTTGGAACTTACAAATGAGGATGGATGGGAGCACAAAGTCATGTCAGCTGTCAGAATACTATTACTACAGCACTGCTTTCAATATCCTCCTCCTTATAAATATCCTCCTCAAGGTTAACATCTTGCATGCTACTGTATTTTAGCCAGCTGCTTTAGTAGCCACTGAAATAACTTACCTGAAAAAGGTCTCGCCAAAATATGGCTTTTAAAGACATACCTTTTATCTTTGCAGATCATTTGAAGAAGACTATGACACAGATGAAGTCTTATCTCCCTCTGAAACTGGAGACAAGTCAGATAAACTAGTTTTCTGAGATCTCTCAGCATAGAGAAGTGGAAGACTTTAAATCAATATCTTTCAAACTGGATAGCATTCAGTCCCAAGACTCTTAGGGATTTTTCTTAAAGCTGTCATTGGAGCAACATGCTTTATTTTGTACACTGTAACTTGAAAACCCTTTTTCTCTTCCTGTGTAATTGCAATAAGGTAATTTCTATAAATGGCTTTTAAAAATGTGATACTGTGCACGCTCATTAAAAATGGTGATTGCACCTTGTTTCATTTATATATAAATTATGTTCCCAGATGTGCAATAAATGCCAGCATCTAATGATGAACTGTAACAACTTCATGCAACATCTACAGTGGTTGTTTCTCAGTTCAATCTCATGCTGTTCTGTCCCCTTGACTTTATACCAGGAGTGATAAAAGAGCTGCCAAATTAATTTAAATGTATGTCTAGAAATCTTTTTAAAAAGCAAGTCACAATGAAGTTTGATTTGTTTTTTTTTCTCCTTAGTGTCCTGGAAACCAAGGCACCATGCCTGTGGGGGGGGAGAGTGAAGTCCCCTTTTGTGCTTTAAACCACAAGCTCTTATATTTGATACTGAACATATTTTACTTCAATGAATCTGTGGACAGTTAAAGCACTACATGATGTAATGTTTCTCTGAGAATCTGAGATATAGTTAATATTTCTACATATTCTCCTGTGCATTAGATCTTCAGGCTAGTGTTTTTGTCTCTGTAAAAGTGTTTTCTAGCGTATTTGCAAAAAAAGACATATCTGCTGGTGTTTTGAAACTGTTTTGGCTTGCGTCCACCAGTTCTGTCCCTTCCCTGTGTTCTTCCCCTCTCTTGCATTCCTAACCTGTAGCCTTCTCCAAGAGAGTAAGCTGAGATCTTGAAGAAAAAACCCAGCCCTATCCTAGTGTGATAAATTTCTGTTACCAGGTCCTTTAACTGGTCAAGGAATTAGTCTGCAATATTGTAAAAAAATTATTTTCCACCATGAAGTAGGCCCCAGTCTCAGAGAAGAAACATGGTCAGTAATGAATTCTTGCTTTAGTGCAAAACTAAACTGATTTTCCCCACAGAATCAAAACTGGTGTCTCTAGTAGTAGCACCTGCTCTAGATCTGTTTCTCCTTGCCTAGTAGCTGTCTGTAATTCAGCACAGAAGTGATTATAACCTATTCTTATCAGTCCTCAATTTTAGCCATCATAGATTCACAAATAGGTCTGGTACTTCTCTATCTCAGGACAAGTTTCAGCTGTCATATTTTATTTCAATTATCATAACTGTGCCCAAATATGTAATGCTTGGTTGGTATATATACACTCTATTTCCTCGTACCTCATTGTAAGAATATCAAACCATGCCTCCTCCAGACACCCTTGCTTGAATCCCTGCCAGAATACCTGAGAGACAACTGCCAGTGCCAGGTGTCTCTTGGGCACCTCCTGGTCTGCACTGAAGGCAGAACCCATCCAGTTAATAGATAACTCATGTATACGCAGGCACACTAGTAGCCTGGTGCATTTTGTGTGTATAGATGCTAGCACAATGGAACATTAATCTCTAGATGATACCTCAAAGTGTTAATAACCAAATAAGTAATTGACTCATCACTACAATGCAGCTTCAACTTTTCCCAGAGCCTTTGAAGCGTTAATGCCTGCCTCCCAGTTCCCAGGTGGGATATATTGCTGCCTTGTTGAGGTTAATATCTCCTCAGGATCAAAATCTGAGAGGAAATTTTCATTTATACTGGGCTTGAAGATCTATTATCTTTTTCTTGAACAAAGCTGCTATTTTATCCAGATGTATATGCACACCCCAGGATCCCATATTTGGGAAACTTCTGGACAGCCAGGTCTTAGCAAAGGCACTACAATGTAATTTCCATTCCATAATGAAAGACATAAGCAGGGAGCGCTCTTAACCAAACCAGGATCAGCCCCTTTGAATGCAACAGTTGCCCCAGAGTGGCTCAGTTCAACACCAGGGTGTTTGAATCACATCTCTATCATCACAGTAACCCTGAGGGGAAAAGGGTTACTGGGGATGATTCCACAAAGGCCCGAATGCAGAAGAAACTAGGACATGAAACTAGAAATGAATGTAGGGCGTAAGTCACGCAGCCCTCATGGAAGTCGCTAAATGTAACCAGCTCTGTCCACTTGTTACCAAAAAGAACCTAAGCAAAGCAGTTCACTGCTTTTCTTCACTGTCTAGGTCCAGAGTGGCCCTTTACTCTTAGTTTGCTGAAATTTTACATCTCTCCAAAGACAAAGGTTCCTCAAAGGAACAAGAAGAACCTGACCCCATTCTAGGTTGAAATAAAACCTTCATGTTACTTCAGCATTGCTAGCTTTCAACTCCGTAAGCAGCAGCACTGGACTGTCCAGTTTATTGGTTATATAAAGCCTCATTCTAGAATAACTCTGATTGTCTGTTTAAGGTTTTAATCTCTGATAGCCCTTGCACCTCAAAGAAAATAAGCTTTCCTAGTGCCACACAGAATAATAGAATCATTCAGTTTGGAAGGGACCTCTGTAGGTCTCTAGTCCACCTCCTCACTCAAAGACAGGCCAGCTTAAAGTTAGAGCAAGTTTCTCAGGACTTCAGCTGGCTGAGTTTTGAAAAAAATCTATAGACAGTGATTTTGTAGCCTCTCTCCACATTACATTACCTCCTCTTCTTCCTTCCTATGGGAGTTCAGATCAACATCCTTTTCCAGGAAGGATGTATATTCCCAGGTATGTACAATCTCGGTTTCACACAAGGAGATAGATGCTCAAGGACTCACCAAGCAAGCAACACCCCATTCTCAAGCACCAGCTGTGCATTGGGATGCAGATGCAGCCAATGAGAGACTGTGAAGAGCTGGTACTCCAGCAACCCTTGGTGCATTGCTCTTTTGGTTTGGCCTCTCTGTTCTTGCTAGGTCATACCTTGAGCCTACTTCTGCTGTTCCTGCTTTCTCCATTCACCCACCACTTCAGGATCTTTCTCCTCATATGCCTTTTGTAGAGTGGCTTTAACTCAGCCCATCACATCAGTTCAGACTCCTGTCTCACACCACACCAGTCTGCCTGAATTGGTGCCTTTTTTGAAGAAGTCAGTATCTTGAGCCTGGTAAAAATCACCAGTTACCTTTTCAGCATTTAGCTTCAGTAAATGGGAGACAGAAGCTCATAGCTGCTCTGCTGAGTCCTTTTGGTCCCCAAACCCAAGGCCCTCGCTTTTACCAACAGAGGTTTGCTGCTCCTAGGACTAAGTAGAGTGATTCCAAATCAAATTCATGCTTTCTAGTAGGTCAACACAAGCTAATCACAGAAAAAAAACCAAAACCAACTTACAGCAAATGCTTTGTCTTATACGTGAATATAAGAACAAGCTACAGCAGCCACGCTAGCATGGTGTCAGTGCAAAACTTGCAGGAATTTGTATTACTTACTCCAGGAGTAGAAATCCATTCTGTCTCACCAGTACATTTAAAAATAACCACAATTCAACAGCCACAGATGAATTACTAAAGGAAGTATTCTACACCCCATTTGTGACTTAGCCCTCTCCAGAGCTTCTCCAGGTGGAATGTTTCTAAATGTGCTCCTGTCCTACTTGTTAGCTTTTCTTTCTGGGACAGTTAAAACACAAGAAGACAAGGATGTTGATGAATACAGACACCAGAACCTGCTCAGCTGCAGCACACACCAGCTTCAGAGGTCGGCAAGCTCTTTAGAATGAAGCAACCCAAGAATCAAAGCACAGAAAACTTGTAGAAGTCCACGTCGCTCTGACTTTGCCTCGTCTCCAACTGTCAATGCCACTTTAGATGTTGCAAGCTTTTAAGGACAGAGCATGCATTTTTCATTGTAAATCCAGCTCGGATTGAAGTCTATTGTGAGCTGGATTCCTTTTTTCCTTACAAGTAATTAGAAAAGTCAGTAAAATTCAGTTTTGCATGATAAACAAAAAAAACCAAAAAAAACCACATTTGTGTTTATTTGTTCTCTCTAGTCTGCTTTTGTCTAGCAAAATTCAGTCCGTGTCCTTATAAACCCCTTGCTTTTTGTTTTTATATTCACAAATGTTCTCTCTCTGCCGTACTAAGACGGGAGACATGGCTCGATACAACCACATGCAATTACTGCTGGAGTGGTACTAGCTTGGTGGTTTGGGTTTTTTTTTCCCTTCTCAGTAGTCACTGCTACATGACGGTTTTTGTCAGCAAACCCAGGCACTGACACAGCTCCCCTTCTGCCGCTCTGCCACCACGCGGCAGTGTCGCAAAACAGGCAGGGACAGCAAAAAAATTCCCGTCAGTCTCAGGTTTACAGCAAACATTGCGGAAAACCGTCCTGCTCTCCTGAACTAAGGATTTAAGAAAGGTGGCTCGAGATGCTCTAACCAAGGTACTGTGCTAAGTTTCTGAAACAAAATATGCCTGAAAGGCCAAAAAAAGAGGTCACCGAAGTGTCATTTTAATGATACGAATTTTTGGAGTGTGGCGTTTCTAAATTGCAGCATCTTAGGTCTATGCAATCAAAACAACCTCAGTAAAGAGCATGAGCTACTGTAAGAAAAACCTGTAAACAGTGCTTACCCTTTTGTTCTAATCTTTTCTCTGTACCACTGGGTGATGGTCTTAGAAACTGAGTATTTAATAATAAAAGTTCTCATACTTTGTAAAAGTAGTTTGGAGACATTTTGTGCTGGCATGGTTTTATCTTTGTATTTTTACTTTGGTTTTTTTTTGGGGGGGGGGGGGGAGAAATAAAGGACTTTTGAATTTAAGAAGTAAAACCTATCTGGTAGTGGTGGGGTAGGGTTATTATTTACTTCAACTCCAGCTGCTGTCCCAAAAATCACCTTCCCTGCTCCTGCTAAGCTCATGCCATCCCGTTACCTGCTGGCAAGCCTACCAAAGCCACAATTCCAGGCTTTCCTCTCAAAAATACTGGGAAAGAGAAGCAATCTTACAACTTACCTTCCTCGCATCTTCATCCCTCAACATGGAATGCTCTCTGTGTGCTGACTTACCAAAATGCCAAGCTCCCTCATTTTAACCTGAAAAAGACGGCGCCAGGATCTTCTGCAAGTGGAATGAAGAAAAATCAAAAAACAAAAAAGAAAAAAAGGAAAACAAAGTAATGCCTTTTTAAATTTCATTATATGCAAATGCTCAAGCAGAATCACTGCACTGTTGTATTACTTCATCTGTGAGACTGATGGGTCAGTGTCCCCCTGTGTACCTAGATCTGTATATAACACAGTCACTTTTTGATGGGGACCTCTGTGTTTCCTTAAAATACTGGAGGCATTTCCATTTGAAAAACAGTTAAGACCAGACAAACAAGATGGGCTTGCGATGGTATCAGTACTACTTTAAATAGCATTATACACCTTTCAGAGTGAATTTCATAAGCTGTGCCACATACCTGGAATGATTCTAACATACAAAGCTGCTCCTTTTTGTCATTTCACTTCTCAGAAAGTTAGTTAGCAATCAAAACCTTATTTATAAACCTAATTTGTATAAAAATTAAATATGTAAGACATGTCTGGGGGTGTGTGCTTCTTGCATACAGTAAAAAGATTATTTTGTTCTGGATCACGCCAGAATCTTTGCACGATTCATGTGCCGTATCTGTATGATATTCTTGCAAGTCTATCAGAGTTTCACTGAACAAGCAGCTCCTTGCTGGGCCAGAAGTACTTGCCTTGGAAAGCAGGCTTTTCTGGTTTTATTTCAGGCTGTTGGTACGTTGTAACTCTACAGTTTTTTTCTGACAATACTAAATTTTATGGTGCTTGCAGGGGGGCAGCCTCTCAGATGTACTGGTGACACAAATGGAAGCAGCTGCAGAAGAAGACATCTGTTACCTGCCTCCTTGTTTTCTATTAGTGTTTCAAAACACACATGCTCATACAAGAATATCTGTAGGGAGTTCAATGGAAACAGAAGAGTCTGTCGTGACCCCAGTGTTCACAGGCACTATACTGTAGGGTTAGACAAGGCAGAGAGTTAAGAACATCACCTGCATGAATGAACTTTTAGAAGAGCAGTGAGGTCAACACAAGCCAAGTGTTCATTTCCCATTTTGTCTCCCTGTCCCTCCTCCCTCCAGGATTTCGTCCCAACCAGTGACTTCACTGATGTATGATATGTGGAAAGAGCCTTTCCACTCAAATAAAAGTTGAGATGTCTCCTCTTTCTAGAAAGAGCATCTTCCACATGTTCAGCTCTGGATAGTCAAAAGCACTGAACTAATTTTGTATCACTGCATCTTCAAAACAAGATCAAAAGTCTACCCCTTCCAGAAGGAGCTCTGTTCTTTCCATCTTTACAACATTATTTCAGGCAGAAAGACTCCCACGGAAAAAAATTTAACTGCTTTTTCCTTCTGATGCAGCTCTACAAATTACAGGATTTTAAGAAAGTTTGAAAGTTAATCACTGTCTTCAAGAGGATTAGAAAGAAAGCTGAAATACCACACACTTTCTACGTGAAGAGAAATCCCCAAGCAGTCTCCTCTATGCTCACGCTGAGAACAGTTCCCCAAATCCAAAGCACCACAGGAGGAACGCCAGGTCAATGGCAGCCGGGGAATCCTGCCAGCCCAGCTTAGATTAAGCTGGAGCTAAATCCATCACTGCGACTGCTCTCCATCGGCGACTCCCCAGTGCTTCCCTGCGTACAGCCAGCAGGGAGCAAGCCCTTGCTGTGGGCTGCCTTGGCCTGAGTTTCCACTCCACTCTCTTTGACCACAACCAGTGCTGGAAGGTCCCAGAACAGTACGCTGCTCGCGTTGCTATAAAATGGAAACTAATGCTTTTCAAACTACAACCCCTGCAATTATTTTCAGCAACATTATGATCCTTTCCATTGCTCAGCTTGTTCAAGAACAACTAGCCAGGAGGTTAAGAAAACCAAACCAAGCCAACCCTAATTTAAACAATTATGGAATTAGTCATCAACAGACTAAGTAGTATTTAGACAGTAAGTTCAACATATGCCACACTGATGCCCTTAGCAGTTGCAAAATAGAATTAGAAAACTAACATTTATTAAATCAATTTGAATTTTAATATACATTTCAAGAACGTGGCAGCATAGAAGGAAATGGTTTTTAGAAACAACCTGAATCTACCATTTGCAATTTTACATTAATGATCAGGGCTCTCCTGTCGATGGTTCCAAAACACACTTGACCTAAATTCTCCAACTTCTGGTACCATATTTAATGCAGCAGTGAGATAGTAAAGATTCCAAGTATTCCCAACATTTCTGGAGCAAAGGTACTATGCATTTAATTTAATTAAAGTCCTAATAAATGTACCATCAACAATCTCAGCAAAAGCATTCAGAAACAACCCATGCTGTGAAGTTTACTCCCCTTATATCAGACTCTGGTTTGGCTACTTTTCTTACACGTAGTGGACTACTAAACAGATTTACATTAGTAGGTCACGATCAAACCACCAAATTAAAAAATGGTAGGATCCTTTGGGGTCAACACAAAAATCACATACAAGTTTAACTAAATACATTTTAATAGGACATTGTTAAATCTCATGAGGGCTAAAAAACACACATCTTAGGTACTTGGGTTGGCAAATAAAGACAAGAATACTAAGAAGCATTTTCCACCATTTACTCATTATCAAAAATATTTTTCAACTCTTCTTGCAAAACAAAAACAAAAAAAGTACAGACTGGACACGTACATCACATTTTTCTTCCTATGGCTTTAACCCCCCACCCCACCCACCCCACAAAAAAGACGGGGGGAGAAACAAACCAAAACCAACAAAGATCTGACCACATTCACAGAAAATGACACCATGGTACACTACAAAACAAAAGGAGGTGTCATTTGTGTCCAAAGGTTTTTGCTTATTTCTTAGGTGAGGAACCATCATTGTACATGCTTTGTGCCAAATCAAAACGCAACTAACGTTAGGTCAGGAAGCGCTGCGGGGTTCAGTGGATGAACAGAAGGAAAAGATGGAAGCTGTACAGCAACTCAAAAAATTCACATACTATTTAACATGCTGTTGAAACAGGAACTGCTTTTTAAATTGGAAGGTAATGTTTTGTGTTCTAGTCAGCCCATGTGTAATTTGTGCTGCATCATTCAAAGAGGAGAAATTTCTGCTTTCACAAAGTAATCTGACTTTTTTAGGCTGCCAATGAAGCCTTAAATGCAAGACTAAATTCTTCCACTTGTAGTCTTATTTAGGGATTACGCTGAAATAAACAATTTTTGCATCAAGCTGAATTCCTACAAAAGGCGCATTCATTTCAACACTTTGTGAGATAAGCTCTTCGACAAATTTGTGTTATTTTTCCATTTTAGGGCCTTTCAACCCAGGCTGAAAAGCACTGGCCTTCAAATGCTACTTTCAACATAGTAGCAAAAAAATGAGATGGATTCTTGATGGAGTGAGTTATATAGCTTACTCTGTCTATCAAGCATCTGAAATATTTGACCTTAGAGAACAATCAGTCCTCTGCCCCAGCTGAAAGATGCCTGTCAGGAAGAACTATCCTCAAGGAGATGGGTCCCAGGTCTACTGTGGTACAAACTTAATCAAACAAACCCCCAATGGTGATAACTGCTGTAGAAGTCTCTGCACGTCCCAGGCACTGACTGGCAGCAGAGGAGGGGAAATCAGCCAAGGAGCCTCTCTGTAACTCACAAATTCCCCTCTCTTTTCTAAAAACGGGGAGGGTGTATCCGAGTCAGCAGTTTGATGCTCATAAATAACCAACTGATCTTCCTGACCCTTGCCTGGAGCCTGAGCTGCTTTTTGGGCTATTCACTTTCTCAATATATTACTGAACTTTTTGAGTTTTAAACTGTTCCACAGAGTAGATAACCAATTCTCACGACCAGAAATTATCTATCCTTTTCAGACTGTGTTCCCCAGCTCAGTGCTGCATTTCCTACAGGATTTTCTAGTAATAGTGACGGTAACTGATCAATAATTACTTTTCTACATCATAATCTAGCACAGTTTAGATGGACTAACTAGATACCACTTTTCTACATTTAAGCAGAAACTTTGACTGAGCACAAAGCATGACCAAGTACAATGAGGTTAATATACTCCTTGCCAAAGATCTTGTGATAAAATCATTTACATCAGCAATTGATCTCAAACTATGAGGTGCTGTAAGAACTAAAAACAGTTTTAGGGTAACTCCTCCATTATCTGCAACTATTTCCCAGACACTAATACACATAACATAGCAATGAAAAACACTTGATACAAGTGATCTAAACGCAGGAGCTCCAGCAAGTTAAACAGAACCATAGCTGCCTTAAAACTGTAGCAGTTCCCCTACCGACGGCAGGGAAAAGAAAGAAAGATTCAACAGTCATATCTCATGTCTATAGCTTCATCCAAACTTTTGTCGTCGTGTGTACTGGCAGCTAAAAACGTAGTTACTGGTGACCCTGTCACATTGATTACACTGGTGCTTGTGCTGGCATTGCGCACCGCAATGCTTGTCACATTAATGCCCAAAGTAAGCCTAGTCTGCTCCAAGGCCTTTTCTGGCACTGCAAATGCCTCCAGCTTCTTCTCCCCATTAGCCATGTATGAGTTTTGGCAGCCACGGCATATGCAGTCAAGGCAGGCTTTGCGGTTAGAATAGCAAGGGCAGCGTTGGCCACGGCATGTAAGAACACTTGGATTTTGGGTGGCACGACCACATTTACACCCTTTCTTTTCTTGTGGCTTTTTATACACAGTTTTTGTTGGGCTTCCTGGCATAACATTACTGCTAGGAACTTTCTCCTTTGCTTTGTCTTTTGTTTTCAGCACCCCTGGTTTGGCTTTCGGGTGAGATTTCTTAGGGGCATGTTCTAAATTCTTTTTCATGCTTTTGTTAGACAGGAGCACAGTTTTACTTATTTTGGGAGTAGTGCCTCCGTTAGGTACAGTTGCAATAGGCTGCAAAGACATTTTATTTTCCTGTTTCACTGTTACAGGAGCTGATGCTCCCAGTGTTGGGCCACAGATGATGCTGGAAATGGGCAGAGGTTGAACCTTTTCACTGTCACTTTCTGATCGAGATCGCTTTCTGTTTAACTTAACTACCTTGGGTGTCGCTGCTGTGCAGGAGATTCCATGAGGAGAAGCATCTGTGGACATGAAAATGTTATGGCTAAGAGGTGGGGGAGAAAGCTGCAGGAAAGGGCCATTAGTCATGTTTGCTTCCAAGCTGGGCTGCAAATTAGAATCACAGACTTCAGTATTTGAAACAGTCTCTAAGCTCCGGAGAACTTCCTCTACGCTAAGGAGGAGTGAGCCACCTGGTTTGATATCTTCACTGAAACTGCAGATGTCAATGCCTGTTGTACACAAGTCACTAGTAGAAACTGTATCACACACAGGCTGCAGGCTGCTAGAGATATCTTCAGTTTTTATATACTCTCCAGTACTACAGACATCAATTGTGTTTGCGTGTTCAGGAGAAGGAATATTCACTCCAAGTTTATCTACCGACAGCCCATTACAATTGGGCAACCCATTGATAACAGAACCTCTAATATCAATGTTGTGTGTGCTTTCAGGTATCGACGTAAAACTAGCTGGAGGATCAGTTGGGAGTTCTGAGGTTGAAGGTACTGGGGAATGTGTCAAACACAAAGCCAAGGCTGTATCAGAAGATTTTTCTGTCTCTTCGTGGAGTGGTGATCCATCTTTGAGCAAAGCCAGAAGATCTGCAGAACAATCGACTGCTTGGATAATATCTCGTGCCAGTGGAGTTTGCGTTATGTATTCGCAGAGTTTCTTATAGCAGTTCACCAAGATGCTTAGCTGCTTATTCTCCTCAAACTGTTCGTAGTCCTTGCACCAGCTACATGACGGTTTCATCATCATCTTCTTGCCTTTACAGGTTTTGCAGACATAATGCTGGCATGTGGAGTTGGTGGGAGCAATAGGGTCTTGTAGCAAATTTCCTAAGGAAAAAAAGAAAGAGAAACATTACAATGGACTCAAGGCAGGTTTCCAGCATAGTATGGGATCAATTTTTTGTACTATCAAAAAAATTGCCTGAAAAGGTTCAGTAAGTCACAAAAAAAATGTACCATCCAAACAACAGCCTATAAAAAGTTTCACAGCTGCCATATCTGGTTTTTAAATATTTTTTTTAAAAAATAGAAGAAAACCATCACACCATGCTTTGTTGTGCTGTTGCAGGCTTTAGAAACACCCTTAACTGAAACACTACCCATCCCCTTGTCCCCTTCAGCAGTTTCTTCCACTGAAACTTAAAAAACACACAAGATTTCTATGAATTTACCAGAAGTACAACAATAAACGCCTATGAAGAGCTACTGCAGAGACTGAAATTAAATTAGTGAAAACAAATAGCAACGGAGCAGAGGGAAACTCTAAAAGGAATGTAAAAATTATGAAATATCATCCCAAAAGGAGAGAAGACACAGCAGACTCTCTTACTTTTCATTTAGCTGAGACTAAAAACAGAGCCCAGACTTGTGACAGTCAATGCCACAAATAAAGTACAAAGTTTTTAACTTTGCAAGCAACAAAAACAGTTAAGTTGGATCCCTTATAAACACTGAATAAAACACCTAGAAATATATTTGAATAAAATAAAACTAAAACAAACAAACAAGACTATATTGCTCTCCAATAGATTACTCTTGTGCCAAACCAGAAGGTGCAACAAGGCAACTATTAACACATCCTGGGGAGAGGTGGCTCCTGGTTTTCCAGTTCACAGGCACATTATCAATGAAGTAATACTTAAAATAGTGGTACTGTCATAGCCATGATGCTTCAATACCTTAAAGTGTCAACAACAGGTCATGTCCTGGGCAGGAGTGAAGAAACTGGAAGAAAGGATTTTCTCTGAGATAGATCTTACTGTTAAGAATAAAAAACTAATAAAAATCATCAGTTGCTAAAGGAATCAACACACCTGACAGCACAGAAAGTTTCAGGCACTCGGTACTGAAAATCTGGAAGGTTATGTCTCTAGATCTCTGAAACTGTAAAAACCTAGAAGAATGATTTTGGTTTTATTTAAGAACAAACCAAATAAGACATAAGGATAAAATATAAAAGAACAGAGGTAACTGAAATTCTGCACAGAAATAATCCCACTAGTAACTATATCCAGAAAATGACAGTATTGCTTTGCTATTTCTAGTCAGCTCTAGGCCAGAAAGATATTCTAACACTTAAATTAAATTTCAGAGTATCTATAGTTGTCTACAGCAACAGGTTTCCTCTCCTCTCCAAGCAGATTTTCAGCTTTGATCAGACCTCTCTCCCCATAAGGAGCCTTTGTTGGAGGAGTTACAACCATCAGTGAATTCTCACCCAGATTTTCCACAGTGAAAACATGCTGTTATCAACAAATGAGTAAAATTAAAGAATTTGGGAAAAGAAAGCAAAGTGCATATATTAAAACAGACTGAGATAATAAAAAAAAAATCTTATCAAGTATAAAGCCATTTTCTCTCATCACACACTTGCCAAGGAAATTTTACTCACACAGACTTTCCATAACAGATTCTTGTGATAGCACTTTGAAGGTATATAATTAACCAGACCTACTTGAGTGGAACGAGTTATCAACTACGGAATACAACCCAACCTTTCTACCTTGTATTACCTTAGTCGACAATCCAAGCCTTCAGGTAGAAGAGCAAGACATACTACACTAACCCTTGGCTGTAGCAGCACTTAAAATATGAAACTCATCCCTCACTCTGTAGCTTTTGTCAAAATGTTCCACCCTCCTTCCTAACCTAACCCTTCGTACTCTTCACTATTCAAACCACTGCTGGAAATTCAACTTTTTGTATGTGTTCAAGCAGGAAACTTGCATTAGCACAATAATTCTGCAACGCTCTTGAATTCCATGAGTGAGCAGACTATCCCATTTTCCCTTTGAAATCCGAATTCTCTGGTACCTCTTGGGGAAGGGCTGCTCCAGCCCTCCACCTGAACTGTCTTTCAGCAAAGGGGCCCGATGTAATCTGGTTTTTGAGCAACAAATATCAAGAGTCAGTGCTGAAGTCATAATTACACAGCATTTTTTTAATAAATTGAGAGAAAGCAGAATGGTTTAGAAAGTTGGCAGGCGGCACACATCTCCACAACATCAAAGAATGAGAACTGTCATGAGAGCGCGACTGGAACAGGGGCCGTAGGGAATTGCGCGGCATTTGAACATGGCAAACTGAAACCCATGCAGGAGGAACGCTGAATGGGAGAAGCTGTAGAACAGAGAGAGGTTCAAAGCACAATTACAGCAGTACTGGATGGGAAACGCTTCACTACTAAAGAGGAGGTGTTTAACTTTTCTTTGTTAATCTAATGAGGAAGGGCTGACTGAGGAAGGGTGATTCCACAAGACCCCACCATAAGAAGACAATAGCCAAAGACTCCTCAAGTTAAGCAGTGAAGATTCAAAGCCAACAGATGGAACATGAAGTCACACAATCCAACATGCACTGCTATTTTTTTAAGTTGCCTTTAAATTATATTATATAAACAGCAACGCAGGCAGAGATGTGCATCACAATCCTATCACTGGATTTGATTTTGTGAGAAAAGTCCCTAACTCCCAGGGAGAAAAACAAAAGAAAGCTTTAAATCACATCAGGTAGTCTCCAAAGTGATGTCCTTCATCAGGAAGGGTTCACAACAACTCTCCATCCCTTCTGGGTCTTGAGTCTTTCCAACAGGATAGGCAGAAAGCCATGCCAAGACCAACACAGGAGGCGAACACACCTAGCATTCATTTCATGCTTTAAGACTTCAAAAGCCAGCATAAAACTAGGGGCATCCAGAGCACAAAGAGCCCACCAGCATCAATACTCAATGGAACAAAGCAGTTGGGTGTGCTCCTTGGTCCATCTTTAGCCTCTTTTTGCTACTTATGATGATTGAGTTATGATGATCAATGCTTTAAAGATTATGAAGCATTAAAATACTTCAGAGATGGGACGAAATAAACAATATACCAATTTAACTTTTAATTAGATTAAAAAAAAAAAAAAAGTCATCATCAACTGTGCATTTTATTTCTCCCAAAATAAATCTGGCTGAAACTGTTTTAGCATATGAATGCTAAAAGAGGATACTTGAAAAAATTAAATTTCCAGAAGCTTTGAGGAAAAAACCAGACAGACAGACAAGACGAAACACTTTACACGCTCTGCTCTCACTGAAGGGAAGAACAGAGCGAGTTCTACTCTCAGTAAATGCCAGGCAACCTACAC